>NW_025059738.1:0-14415 GCF_019279795.1 Protopterus annectens
CTATAAGAACCCTTCCTGGCTATGTACCTGCTCTATAACAGCCCTTCCTGGCTATGTACCTGCTCTATACAACTCTTCCAGGCTATGTACCTACTCTAAAACAACCCTTCCTGGCAATGTACTTACTCTATAACAACCCTTCCTGGATGTGTACCTGCTCTATAACAACCCTTCCTGGCTATTTACCTGCTCTATAACAACCCCTCCTGGCTATGTACCTGCTCTGTAACAACCCTTCCTGGCTGTCTACCTGCTCTATAACAACCCTTCCTGGCTATGTACCTGCTCTATAACAACCCTTCCTGGCTGTGTAACTACTCTATAACAACCCTTCCTGGCTAAATACCTGCTCTATAACAACCCATCCTGGCTATGTACCTGCTCTATAACAACTCTTCCTGGCTACGTATCTGCTCTATAACAACCCTTCCTGGCTGTGTACCTGCTCTATAACAACCCTTCCTGACTATGTACCTGCTCTATAACAACTCTTCCAGGCTATGTACCAGGTCTATAAACCCTTCCTGGCTGTGTACCTGCTCTATAACAGCCCTTCCTGGCTACGTACCTTCTCTATAACAACTCTTCATGGCTGTGTACCTGCTCTATAACAACCCATCCTGGCTATTTACCTGCTCTATAACAACCCTTCCTGGCTATGTACCTGCTCTATAACAACTCTTCCTGGCTGTGTACCTGCTCTATAACAACCATTCCTGGCTGTGTACCTGCTCTATAACAACCGTTCCTGGCTATGTACCTGCTCTATAACAACTCTTCCTGGCTATGTACCTGCTCTATAACAACCCTTCCTGGCTCTGTACCTGCTCTATAACAACTCTTCCTGGCTACGTACCTGCTCTATAACAACTCTTCCTGACTGTGTACCTGCTCTATAACAACCCTTCATGGCTATATACCTGCTCTATAACAACCCTTACTGGTTGTGTACCTGCTTTATAACAACTCTTCATGGCTGTGTACCTGCTCTATATCAACCCTTCCTGGCTATTTACGTGCTCTTTAACAACCCTTCCTGGCTATGTACCTGCTCTATAACAACCCTTCCTGGCTATTTGCCTGCTCTATAACAACCCTTCCTGGCTATGTACATGCTCTATAACAACCCTTCCTGGCTATGTACCTGTTCTATAACAACTCTTCCTGGCTATGTACCTGCTCTATAACAGCCCTTGCTGGCTATGTACCTGCTCTATAACAACTATTCCTGGTTCTGTACCTGCTCTATAAGAACCCTTCCTGGCTATATACCTGCTCTATAACAACCCTTCCTGGCTATGTACCTGCTCTATAACAACCCTTCCTGGCTGTGTACCTGGTCTATAACAACCCTTCCTGGCTATGTACCTGCTCTATGACAACCCTTTCTGGCTATGTACCTGCTCTATGACTACCTTTCCTGGCTATGTAACTGCTGTATAACAGCCCTTCCTGGCTATGTACCTGCTCTATAACAACCCTTCCTGGCTATGTACATGCTCTGTAACAACCCTTCCTGGCTATGTACCTGCTCTATATAACTCTTCCTGGCTATGTACCCGCTCTATAACAACCCTTCCTGGCTATGTACCTGCTCTATAACAACTCTTCCTGGCTATGTACCTGCTCTATAACAACCCTTCCTCGCTGTGTACCTGCTGTATAACAACCCTTCCTGGCGATGTACCTGCTCTATAACAACCCTTCCTGGTGATGTACCTGCTCTATAACAACCCTTCCTGGCTGTGTACCTGCTCTATAACAACCCTTCCCGGCTATGTACCTGCTCTATAACAACCCTTCCTGGCTCTGTACCTGCTCTATATCAACACTTCCTGGCTATGTACCTGCTCTATAACAACTCTTCCTGGCTGTGTACCTGCTCTATAACAACCCTTCCTGGCTATTTACCTGCTTTATAACAACCCTTCCTGGCTATGTACCTGCTCTATAACAACCCTTCCTGGCTGTGTACATGCTCTATAACAACCCTTCCTGGCTATGTACCTGCTCCATAACAACCCTTCCTGGCTATATACTTCCTCTTTCACAACCCTTCCTGGCTATGTACCTGCTCTATAAAAACTCTTCCTGGCTATGTACCTGCTCTATAAGAACCCTTCCTGGCTATGTACCTGCTCTATAACAGCCCTTCCTGGCTATGTACCTGCTCTATACAACTCTTCCAGGCTATGTACCTGCTTTAAAACACCCTTCCTGGCTATCTACCTCCTCTAGAACAACCCTTCCTGGCTGTGTACCTTCTCTATAACAACCCTTCCTGGCAATATGCTTGCTCTATAACAACCCTTCCTGGCTGTGTACCTGCTCTATAACAACCCTTCCTGGCTATTTACCTGCTCTATAACAACCCCTCCTGGCTATGTACCTGCTCTGTAACAACCCTTCCTGGCTGTCTACCTGCTCTATAACAACCCTTCCTGGCTATGTACCTGCTCTATAACAACCCTTCCTGGCTGTGTACCTGCTCTATAACAACCCTTCCTGGCTATGTATCTGCTCTATAACAACTCTTCCTGGCTATGTACCTGCTCTATAACAACCCTTCCTGGCTGTGTACCTGCTCTATAACAACCCTTCCTGGCTCTGTACCTGCTCTACAACAACCCTTCCTGGCTGTGTACCTTCTCTATAACAACCCTTCCTGGCAATGTACTTGCTCTATAACAACCCTTCCTGGCTGTGTACCTGCTCTATAACAACCCTTCCTGGCTATTTACCTGTTCTATAACAACCCATCCTGGCTATGTACCTGCTCTGTAACAACCCTTCCTGGCTGTCTACCTGCTCTATAACAACCCTTCCTAGCTATGTACCTGCTCTATAACAACCCTTGCTGGCTGTGTACCTGCTCTATAAGAACCCTTCCTGGCTTTGTACCTGCTTTATAACAACTCTTCCTGGCTATGTACCTGCTCTGTAGTAACCCTTCCTGGCTGTGTACCTGCTCTATAACAACCCTTCCTGGCTATGTACCTGCTCTATAACAGCCCTTCCTGGCTATGTACCTGCTCTATACAACTCTTCTAGGCTATGTACCTGCTTTAAAACACCCTTCCTGGCTATGTACCTGCTCTAGAACAACCCTTCCTGGCTGTGTACCTTCTCTATAACAACCCTTCCTGGCAATATACTTGCTCTATAACAACCCTTCCTGGCTGTGTACCTGCTCTATAACAACCCTTCCTGGCTATTTACCTGCTCTATAACAACCCCTCCTGGCTATGTACCTGCTCTGTAGCAACCCTTCCTGGCTGTCTACCTGCTCTATAACACCCCTTCCTGGCTATGTACCTGCTCTATAACAACCCTTGCTGGCTGTGTACCTGCTCTATAACAACCCTTCCTGGCTTTGTACCTGCTTTATAACAACTCTTCCTGGCTATGTACCTGCTTTGTAGCAACCCTTCCTGGCTGTGTACCTGCTCTATAACAACCCTTCCTGGCTCTGTACCTGCTCTACAACAACCCTTCCTGGCTGTGTACCTTCTCTATAACAACCCTTCCTGGCAATGTACTTGCTCTATAACAACCCTTCCTGGCTGTGTACCTGCTCTATAACAACCCTTCCTGGCTATTTACCTGTATTATAACAACCCATCCTGGCTATGTACCTGCTCTGTAACAACCCTTCCTGGTTATGTACCTGCTCTATAACAACCCTTGCTGGCTGTGTACCTGCTCTATAAGAACCCTTCCTGGCTTTGTACCTGCTTTATAACAACTCTTCCTGGCTATGTACCTGCTCTGTAGCAACCCTTCCTGGCTGTGTACCTGCTCTATAACAACCCTTCCTGGCTCTGTACCTGCTCTACAACAACCCTTCCTGTCTGTGTACCTGCTGTATAACAACCCTTCCTGGCTATGTACCTGCTCTATATCAACTCTTACTGGCTACGTACTTGCTCAGTAACAACCCTTCCTGGCTGTGTACCTGCTCTATAACAACCCTTCCTGACTATGTTCCTGCTCTATAACAACCCTTCCTGGCTATGTACCTGCTCTATAACAACCCTTCCTGGCTGTGTACCTGCTCATTAACAACCCTTCCTGGCTGTGTACCTGCTCTATAACAACTCTTCCTGGCTTTGTACCTGCTCTATAACTACTCTTACTGCCTACGTACCTGCTTTATACCAACCCTTCCTGGCTGTGTACCTGTTGTATAACAACCCATCCTGGCTATGTACCTGCTCTATAACAACCCTTCCTGGCTATGTAACTGCTCTATAACAACTCTTCCTGGCTATGTACCTGCTCTAGAACAACCCTTCCTGGCGGTGTACCTGCTCTATAACAACCCTTTCTGGCTATGTCCTTGCTCTATAACACCCCTTCCTGGCTATGTACCTGCTCTATAACAACCCTTGCTGGCTGTGTACCTGCTCTATAACAACCCTTCCTGGCTTTGTACCTGCTTTATAACAACTCTTCCTGGCTATGTACCTGCTTTGTAGCAACCCTTCCTGGCTGTGTACCTGCTCTATAACAACCCTTCCTGGCTCTGTACCTGCTCTACAACAACCCTTCCTGGCTGTGTACCTTCTCTATAACAACCCTTCCTGGCAATGTACTTGCTCTATAACAACCCTTCCTGGCTGTGTACCTGCTCTATAACAACCCTTCCTGGCTATTTACCTGTTCTATAACAACCCATCCTGGCTATGTACCTGCTCTGTAACAACCCTTCCTGGCTATGTACCTGCTCTATAACAACCCTTGGTGGCTGTGTACCTGCTCTATACCAACCCTTCCTGGCTTTGTACCTCTCTATAACAACTCTTCCTGGCTATGTACCTGCTCTGTAGCAACCCTTCCTGGCTGTGTACCTGCTCTATAACAACCCTTCCTGGCTATGTACCTGCTCTATAACAACTCTTCCTGGCTGTGTACCTGCTCTATAACAACCCTTCCTGGCTATGTACCTGCTCTATAACAACTCTTCCTGGCTATGTACCTGCTCTATAACAACCCTTCCTGGCTGTGTACCTGCTCTATAACAACCCTTCCTGGCTATGTACCTGCTCTATAACAACCCTTCCTGGCTATGTACCTGCTCTATAACAACCCTTCCTGGCTGTGTACCTGCTCTATAACAACCCTTCCTGGCTGTGTACCTGCTCTATAACAACCCTTCCTGGCTATGTACCTGCTCTATAACAACTCTTCCTGGCTATGTACCTGCTCTATAACAACCCTTCCTGGCTGTGTACCTGCTCTATAACAACCCTTTCTGGCTATGACCTTGCTCTATAACAACCCTTCCTGGCTGCGTATCTGCTCTATAACAACCCTTCCTGTCTGTTTACCTGCTCTCTAACAACCCTTCCTGGCTATGTACCTGCTCTATAACAACCCTTCCTGGCTGTGTACCTGCTCTGTAACAACCCTTCCTGGCTATGTACCTGCTCTATAACAACTCTTCCTAGCTATGCACCTGCTCTATAACAACCCTTCCTGGCTGTGTACCTGCTCTATAACAACCCTTCCTAGCTATGTACCTGCTCTATAACAACTCTTCCTGTTTATGTACCTGCTCTGTAGCAAACCTTCCTGGCTGTGTACCTGCTCTATAACAACCCTTCCTGGCTATGTACCTGCTCTATAACAACCCTTCCTGGCTATGTACCTGACCCATACAACTCTTCCTGGCTATGTACCTGCTCTATAACAACCCTTCCTGGCTATGTACCTGCTCTATGACAACCCTTCCTGGCTATGTACCTGCTCTATAACAACCCTTCCTGGCTATGTACCTGCTCTATAACAACTCTTCCTGTTTATATACCTGCTCTGTAGCAAATCTTCCTGGCTGTGTACCTGCTCTATAACAACCCTTCCTGGCTATGTACCTGCTCTATAACAACTCTTCCTGGCTGTGTACCTGCTCTATAACAACCCTTCCTGGCTATTTACCTGCTCTATAACAACCCTTTCTGGCTATGTACCTGCTCTATAACAACCCTTCCTGGCTGTGTACCTGCTCTATAACAACCATTCCTGGCTGTGTACCTGCTCTATAACAACCCTTCCTGGCTATGTACCTGCTCTAGAACAACTCTTACTGGCTATGTACCTGCTCTGTAACAACCCTTCCTGGCTGTGTACCTGCTCTATAACAACCCTTCCTGACTATGTACCTGCTCTATAACAACTCTTCCTGGCTATGTACATGCTCTATACAACCCTTCATGGCTGTGTACCTGCTCTATAACAACTCTTCCCGGCTATGTACCTGCTCTATAACAACTCTTCCTGGCTGTGTACCTGCTCTATAACAACCCTTCCTGGCTATGTACCTGCTCTATAACAACCCTTACTGGCTGTGTACCTGCTCTATAACAACTCTTCATGGCTGTGTACCTGCTCTATAACAACCCTTCCTGGCTATTTACCTGCTCTGTAACAACCCTTCCTGGCTATTTACCTGCTCTATAACAACCCTTCCAGGCTATGTACCTGCTCTATAACAACCCTTCCTGGCTATGTACCTGCTCTATGACAACCCTTCCTGGCTATGTACCTGTTGTATAACAACCCTTCCTGGCTATGTACCTGCTCTATAACAACCCTTCCTGGCTATGTACATGCTCTATACAAGTCTTCCTGGCTATATAAAATAAATAATAAACAAAAAAATAAATTCACACTCTTCCATGCCTGGCTTACCCATAACTCCCCAGACATAGTGGCCATCTTTGAAACCTGGCTGAAACCTCACATCAAAGACTCCAAATTCCTACCTCCTGGATATCAATCCCTCCGATCTGACCGCACTAACAAAAGAGGAGGAGGAGTTGCTTTAATTTACTCTAACCTCCTGACTATGACCCCATACCCTAACTCCATCCCATCCTTCAATAATGCAGAACTAGTCATTGGCATACTTCAAATGAACAGCCACAAAAGCATCTGCATTATTTCACTCTATATTCCTCCTGGTAATAATGCTAACACATTGGAAGACATCCTCTCCTGGTCCTCTTCTAACATCAAACTAGAAACCTTTATTCTGGGAGATGTTAACATTGACTGGGGAAAAATCAATAATCCTAATCCCTCCATTACCATCAATCTATTCAACTTCACTCAACTTACTAACTCCATTAGTAGACCTAACAAAAACAACTCCCCTGGCACCATACTCGACTGGATACTTGTGTGCCATCCTAACAAAATTATTTCATCTGGTGTAATTCCTGACCCTTTAGGAGACCACCTCCCTGCCTTCTCTATTTGAGCCACTCCCACGTCCCCCCACTCTCACTACTTCATTCAAACACATAACCTAACCAGCTTTAATCAAGATTATTTCTCTAGCTCCCTTAAGCTAACTAACTGGAACCCCCTAAAAACACTGCCACTAGATGAAGCCGTTGAATATTTCAATTCTACGTTCTTAACTATCCTTAACTCCCAAGCTCCAATAAGAAAAAAAGAATCAGAACTAAACCCACCCCTTGGCTCTCCAAAGAAACAAAAAAGATTATGCACCAAAGAGACAAATCCTGGAAAGCATACCTTAAACACAAACTGCCTGAAATCTTCCTTCAGTTTAAACAATTGAGAAACCTGACCAAAAAACTAGTCATCAGAGATAAAAAGTCTTACTACATCAAATTACAAGAAAACCATACAAGGAATCCAAAACAATTCTGGAACTCCATTAACTCCCTCCTTACACCAGGTACTAAAAGCAACCCATGTCCTGACACCAGCAAATCTGACCTTGAAATTGCCTCACTATTCAATTCCTTCTTCACATCTTCCATTGCTGACCTAACCAAGACTTTTAACAACAACCCACCCTCCCATATCAAACTTTCTCTCCATTCCCACCCCCACCCCACTTTTGAATTTAAACCTGTTCCTACCAACCTAATAAGGAAACTTCTCTATAAACTCAAACCTTGCTCAAATGCTCCTGATAACATCCCTTCCTCCTTCCTAAAGATAGCTCAAATGCTCCTGATAACATCCCTTCCTCCTTCCTAAAGATAGCTTCTGACTCCATTGCTATACCCATCAGCATCCTAATAAACAGGTCTCTATATGAATCCTATGTACCCAAACTCTGGCGTTCTACTTTCATTCTTCCACTACACAAAGGTGGCAAGAACTGTAATGTCTCTAATTTCCATCCCATTGCTATCCTCTCCCCTATTTCCAAAATCCTCGAAAAGTGTATACACCTCCAACTCCTGCCTTTCCTTACTGAACATAAACTACTCTCCCCCACCCAACACAGCTTTCACCCTGGACACAGTGCCACCACTGCCCTTCTCTCTTTCCTTCATTCTGTGAACTCTGCTCGTGACTCTGGTAATGTAGTCTCAACTGTTCTACTAGATCTATCTAAAGCCTTTGACACCATCTCCCACTCCCTCCTTCTAAACCATCTCTCTAATCTCAACCTTAGCCAAAATGCTCTTTCCTGGTTCACTAGCTACCTCTCAAACAAGTCCCAAGCTGTGAAATGGGGCCATGCTACATCTACCTTCCTTCCTACACCTACCGGAGTACCTCAAGGTTCCATTCTTGGCCCATTACTATTCAACATCTTTATTAATGACTTCCATAAAGCCATCCCCAACACCACAATTGTTCAATACGCTGACGATTCCACTCATCTGCCATGGCACTAACCAAACAGAACTCCAAGCTCTAACCCAGACTGCATTTTCTACCACTGAAAACTGGATGTTCCAAAATCACCTCTCCCTTAATGACAACAAAACTAAGATCCTCCTCTTTCCACCCTCCAAATCCTCACCACTAGACAAACACTCCTTTCGTATTACCAGCCTTTCCAACTCCACTATTGAAATAGTAACCTCCATCAAACTTCTCGGTGTCATAATTGATGACCAGCTGAAATTCAACAATCATATCCAGCTAAACATCAAAAAAACACACATAAAACTTGGCTTATTGTACAAAAATAACCACTTTCTGTCTCCTTCCACTAGGCTAACCCTTGCCTCTACTTACCTCCTTCCCTCTCTACTTTATGGCACTCCTCTGCTCACTAATATTTCATCCAGTCTCACCTCCTAACTGGAACAATGCTACAACAAAATATCCAGATTTGCTACCAATGCCAAGTCCATCACTCATCACTGCTCCCCCCTCCACTGTCTAAATTGGCTTGAACTCCCTAATCAACTTACTTTTCTCCAACTCTCCATTGCCTATAAACTACTGTTCCATCCAACCAACTGTCCTACTCTGTCAAACATTCTTCTACCCTATAACCCCACTAGACCCCTTAGATCTTCTCACCAAAACCTGATCACTGTACAAAAACCTAAGCGCCCAGCTGGCCAAATGCTTTTACCCTTCACACTTCCTAAAAAATGGAATGCCCTATCCACCTCTCTAAGATCCTGCAACAACCTAGATAACTTCAAAGGCCTACTTCATTCTCACCTCTATCTTAATAAAATTTGCAACTGCACTCTTCAACCTACACCTATCAAATCATCCTCCTCCTTCTCTCCTGGCTAACCCCCATTCTCAATTAAACTCTCTTTCGCCTCCTAAAATACTAGCTGTATAAGCTACTCATATATTATCTTTACTAGATGAATTAGTTACTAAGTAACCCTAGGCTGACCATCTTTTTCTCCTCTTCTCTTCTATATTCCTAATTGCATGAGCAACTAAATTTATCTCCTCCTGCTTTCTTCATCCCAGAATATTTTACTTCACTTTTCTTTTGTGCTGAAACCTAACTAAATATGTTAATAGTTTGCTATGTTTTGCCATTCGGACATTACTATTGTAGACTGTTCATAAAATCCTGTTAATCATTGTAAATTATTTTTGTCTGAACTCTTTTGTAATAAATACTGTTGTTTTTGTGGAGCTTTTCTACCCGGGCCTCCACTGAAAACGGGCCCCAAAGCCCAGTGGACCTCCCCGGTAATCAAACTGAAATAAATAATGTACCTGCTCTATAACAACCCTTCCTGGCTATGTACCTGCTCTATAACAACCCTTCCTGGCTGTGTACTTGCTCTATAACAACCCTTTCTGGCGATGTACCTGCTCTATAAACACCCTTCCTGGCTATGTACCTGCTCTATAACAACTCTTCCTGGCTGTGTACCTGCTCTATAACAACCCTTCCTGTCTATGTACCTGCTCTATAACAACCCTTCCTGGCTATGTACCTGCTCTATAACAACCCTTCCTGGCTATGTACCTGCTCTATAACAACTCTTCCTGGCTGTGTACCTGCTCTATAACAACCCTTCCTGGCTATTTACCTGCTCTATAACAACCCTTCCTGGCTATGTACCTGCTCTATAACAACCTTTCCTGGCTGTGTACCTGCTCTATAACAACCCTTCCTGGCTATGTACCTGCTCTATAACAACCCTTCCTGGCTATGTACCTGCTCTATAACAACTCTTCCTGTTTATGTACCTGCTCTGTAGCAAACCTTCCTGGCTGTGTACCTGCTCTATAACAACCCTTCCTGGCTATGTACCTGCTCTATAACAACTCTTCCTGGCTATGTACCTGCTCTATAACAACCCTTCCTGGCTGTGTACCTGCTCTATAACAACCCTTCCTGGCTATGTACCTGCTCTATAACAAACCTTCCTGGCTATGTACCTGCTCTATAACAACCCTTCCTGGCTATGTACCTGCTCTATAACAACCCTTCCTGGCTATGTACCTGCTCTATAACAACCCTTCCTGGCTATGTACCTGCTCTATAACAACCCTTCCTGGCTGTGTACCTGCTCTACAACAACCCTTCCTGGCTGTGTACCTGCTCTATAACAACCCTTCCTGGCTATGTACCTGCTCTATAACAACCCTTCCTGGCTATGTACCTGCTCTATAACAACCCTTCCTGGCTATGTACCTGCTCTATAACAACCCTTCCTGGCTATGTACCTGCTCTATAACAACTCTTCCTGGCTGTGTACCTGCTCTATAACAACCCTTCCTGGCTGTGTACCTGCTCTATAACAACCCTTCCTGGCTATGTACCTGCTCTATAACAACCCTTCCTGGCTGTGTACCTGCTCTATAACAACCCTTCCTGGCTGTGTACCTGCTCTATAACAACCCTTCCTGGCTGTGTACCTGCTCTATAACAACCCTTCCTGGCTGTGTACCTGCTCTATAACAACCCTTCCTGGCTGTGTACCTGCTCTATAACAACCCTTCCTGGCTATGTACCTGCTCTATAACAACCCTTCCTGGCTATGTACCTGCTCTATAACAACCCTTCCTGGCTATGTACCTGCTCTATAACAACCCTTCCTGGCTGTGTACCTGCTCTATAACAACCCTTCCTGGCTGTGTACCTGCTCTATAACAACCCTTCCTGGCTATGTACCTGCTCTATAACAACCCTTCCTGGCTATGTACCTGCTCTATAACAACCCTTCCTGGCTGTGTACCTGCTCTATAACAACCCTTCCTGGCTATGTACCTGCACTATAACAACCCTTCTGGCTGTGTACCTGCTCTATAACAACCCTTCCTGGCTATGTACCTGCTCTATAACAACCCTTCCTGGCTATGTACCTGCTCTATAACAACCCTTCCTGGCTGTGTACCTGCTCTATAACAACCCTTCCTGGCTATGTACCTGCTCTATAACAACCCTTCCTGGCTATGTACCTGCTCTATAACAACCCTTCCTGGCTGTGTACCTGCTCTATAACAACCCTTCCTGGCTATGTACCTGCTCTATAACAACCCTTCCTGGCTGTGTACCTGCTCTATAACAACCCTTCCTGGCTATGTACCTGCTCTATAACAACCCTTCCTGGCTATGTACCTGCTCTATAACAACCCTTCCTGGCTGTGTACCTGCTCTATAACAACCCTTCCTGGCTGTGTACCTGCTCTATAACAACCCTTCCTGGCTATGTACCTGCTCTATAACAACCCTTCCTGGCTGTGTACCTGCTCTATAACAACCCTTCCTGGCTATGTACCTGCTCTATAACAACCCTTCCTGGCTATGTACCTGCTCTATAACAACTCTTCCTGGCTGTGTACCTGCTCTATAACAACCCTTCCTGGCTATGTACCTGCTCTATAACAACCCTTCCTGGCTATGTACCTGCTCTATAACAACCCTTCCTGGCTGTGTACCTGCTCTATAACAACCCTTCCTGGCTATGTACCTGCTCTATAACAACCCTTCCTGGCTGTGTACCTGCTCTATAACAACCCTTCCTGGCTATGTACCTGCTCTATAACAACCCTTCCTGGCTATGTACCTGCTCTATAACAACCCTTCCTGGCTGTGTACCTGCTCTATAACAACCCTTCCTGGCTGTGTACCTGCTCTATAACAACCCTTCCTGGCTGTGTACCTGCTCTATAACAACCCTTCCTGGCTGTGTACCTGCTCTATAACAACCCTTCCTGGCTATGTACCTGCTCTATAACAACCCTTCCTGGCTATGTACCTGCTCTATAACAACCCTTCCTGGCTGTGTACCTGCTCTATAACAACCCTTCCTGGCTATGTACCTGCTCTATAACAACCCTTCCTGGCTATGTACCTGCTCTATAACAACCCTTCCTGGCTGTGTACCTGCTCTATAACAACTCTTCCTGGCTATGTACCTGCTCTATAACAACCCTTCCTGGCTGTGTACCTGCTCTATAACAACCCTTCCTGGCTATGTACCTGCTCTATAACAACCCTTCCTGGCTATGTACCTGCTCTATAACAACCCTTCCTGGCTATGTACCTGCTCTATAACAACCCTTCCTGGCTATGTACCTGCTCTATAACAACCCTTCCTGGCTGTGTACCTGCTCTATAACAACCCTTCCTGGCTGTGTACCTGCTCTATAACAACCCTTCCTGGCTATGTACCTGCTCTATAACAACCCTTCCTGGCTATGTACCTGCTCTATAACAACCCTTCCTGGCTATGTACCTGCTCTATAACAACCCTTCCTGGCTGTGTACCTGCTCTATAACAACCCTTCCTGGCTATGTACCTGCTCTATAACAACCCTTCCTGGCTATGTACCTGCTCTATAACAACCCTTCCTGGCTATGTACCTGCTCTATAACAACCCTTCCTGGCTATGTACCTGCTCTATAACAACCCTTCCTGGCTATGTACCTGCTCTATAACAACCCTTCCTGGCTGTGTACCTGCTCTATAACAACCCTTCCTGGCTATGTACCTGCTCTATAACAACCCTTCCTGGCTATGTACCTGCTCTATAATAACCCTTCCTGGCTATGTACCTGCTCTATAACAACCCTTCCTGGCTGTGTACCTGCTCTATAACAACCCTTCCTGGCTATGTACCTGCTCTATAACAACCCTTCCTGGCTATGTACCTGCTCTATAACAACCCTTCCTGGCTGTGTACCTGCTCTATAACAACCCTTCCTGGCTATGTACCTGCTCTATAACAACCCTTCCTGGCTATGTACCTGCTCTATAACAACCCTTCCTGGCTATGTACCTGCTCTATAACAACCCTTCCTGGCTATGTACCTGCTCTATAACAACCCTTCCTGGCTATGTACCTGCTCTATAACAACCCTTCCTGGCTGTGTACCTGCTCTATAACAACCCTTCCTGGCTATGTACCTGCTCTATAACAACCCTTCCTGGCTGTGTACCTGCTCTATAACAACCCTTCCTGGCTGTGTACCTGCTCTATAACAACCCTTCCTGGCTATGTACCTGCTCTATAACAACCCTTCCTGGCTATGTACCTGCTCTATAACAACCCTTCCTGGCTATGTACCTGCTCTATAACAACCCTTCCTGGCTATGTACCTGCTCTATAACAACCCTTCCTGGCTGTGTACCTGCTCTATAACAACCCTTCCTGGCTGTGTACCTGCTCTATAACAACCCTTCCTGGCTATGTACCTGCTCTATAACAACCCTTCCTGGCTATATACTTCCTCTATAACAACCCTTCCTGGCTATGCACCTCCTCTATAACAACGCTTCCTGGCTATGTACCTGCTCTATAACAACCCTTCCTGGCTGTGTACCTGCTCTATAACAACCCTTCCTGGCTATGTACCTGCTCTATAACAACCCTTCCTGGCTGTGTACCTGCTCTATAACAACCCTTCCTGGCTATGTACCTGCTCTATAACAACCCTTCCTGGCTATGTACCTGCTCTATAACAACCCTTCCTGGCTATGTACCTGCTCTATAACAACCCTTCCTGGCTATGTACCTGCTCTATAACAACCCTTCCTGGCTATGTACCTGCTCTATAACAACCCCTCCTGGCTATGTACCTGCTCTATAACAACCCTTCCTGGCTATGTACCTGCTCTATAACAACCCTTCCTGGCTATGTACCTGCTCTATAACAACCCTTCCTGGCTGTGTACCTGCTCTATAACAACCCTTCCTGGCTAT
>NW_025059739.1:0-5946 GCF_019279795.1 Protopterus annectens
GTTTAAAATTAACAAAAGTTTCCATTTTTTTTTTATTTAATTAGCTATGAACTGTCAGCCTCCAGCCCTGCAGGCATGAGAGCTTTTACTGAGGCACATATAGCCTTCAAATACTACTTTAAGGATCAAACCCTTTACATTTGTTACTGTTTTCATGCTCAGCAATGCTAGGAAACAGCAAATCCATTCTTCTGAGTCTTACTCATCAACTTTCTTAACTTGTTTTTTAAAATTCCATTGTACCTCTCCACCAGTCCTGCTGACTGTGGGTGGTAGCACGTGTTTCCCTGGAAAACCTTCCATTTTGAAAACATATCTATGATTACTAAACAGTATTTTTCCCTCCACATTTATTCAACTCTATGAAGTCCATACAAATAGTATGGAATGGATATGGTGGTGTGAAACTCCCTTGCTTGTTTTAAATGCTCCTTGTGCATGGTGTTTTGTTACAAGTATGACAAGCTGCACAAAATTTTATTGTATAATTTATGTTTTCATATGTTTGGAATATTTTTTACTAACTGTACCATCCCCTGTTGAGACATGGCTCTGCCCATGGCTCAACAAAGCTCATTTAAATAAATTAGTAATATTAAATTGACCTTGTTTTACCAGTTTTGTTTTTGCTGTTGTAGTAAGCATTTGCATTTTTTTTAACATGTTTAAATCTAAAATCTTAGGCTGTAATTTTTCAAAAATAAAGTTCCTGAGTCTGAGGCTGCTTGCTTTGCAGCTGCATCAGCTCTGCATTAGAAATTTATCCTGTTGTTTTGTATGAGCTACACATTTACAAATAGCTACTTTAGTAGGCAACTGAATAGATTCTAATAGCTCCAAAATAAATTGCGCATGATTAATAGGTTTTTCACTGGATGTAATCATCCCTTTATTTTCTTTATTATTGTGCAAACACATGCACTGTAGAAAAAGCATACTGATTATTAGTATATATGTTTACTTTTTTTTGCCTTTTACTAAAATACATGCTTTTGTCAAGATTACCAGTTCTGCTGCTTGAGCATACAAGTTGTGTGGCAAAGTTTGTGCTTTTAAATTTTTAGTGTCTGTAACTACTGCATAAACCCGATTTTTCCTGTAGGACCCCTTCTGCATGAGCCATTCACTTTTGTCACCTCAGCATTGTCCCAAAGGGGATATCTGTGATCTTGTCTAGGTAAAGCTAACTGTTTATATGAGGTTGACTCAGCAGTATGGTCATACATGAAAGATGTTTAGCAGGAGAAAGGTATGCAACTTTTTTTTGCAATTGCAAATGCATGAGGCATTCTCAATGTGAGAGGTGGAATAACACCATTGAGGCTGAAGCCTGACTGCCATTGCTGCTGCAACTACTGCTTGTACACAGTGAGGCAAGATTGCACCACTGGGTCTAACTGTAATGTATACTAAGCTATGGCGGATTGCTTATCCCCATGTTTGCTTTAATACTGATGTCATGTACCATTGCTTACAATCTATGGTCTAAAAACGTTTGTGATAACTTGGAAGTCTTAAAACTAATGAAGAAGCTATTAACTGCTTCAACCTGCAGAAAGCCATTTCTGCTTTTGTTTTTCATTGTAAAATAATTTGGTACCCAGTTCCAACAAAAATTAGTTGTACCTAGGAAAGACATTATTTTTTTTTTAGTTGTTGGTTTGGGTGCTTGCAAAATTGCTGTTTTTTTCCCCTTTTCTCTTTTCCACTTTTTAGTATTTTACCTTTACTGAATATCACATATTCCAGGTATCTAACCTGTGTTTTTCCCAAATTTTGTAACTTACTTTGTTTACTTTGTGTCCTTTATTACTAAAATTTTAACAATGCTACTGTATTCACCTGCACTGCTGCTGGGTGCTGCTAAGATGTCATTTACATAAAGTAGTACTGCCCCTGGTGGAAAACCCTGCCAGGTTGCTAGCCATCTCTTGTGAATATGTTGGACTTTCACTATATCCCTGTGGTAGTCTAGTATACCTTTTGCCCTGAAATGTAAATGCAAACCAATGCTGGCTGTCAGGTGATAGGTATTGGGAAAAAAGCATTGCTAATATTTACCACAGTGAAATATTTCTGTTGGCTTTAAATCATTTAAAAGGTATGTGGGTCTGGCACCGTAGGTGCTCTTGGTATTACTGCATTATTCAGCTTATAAATCTTGTACCATTTGCCATTCCCGTTTGCTTTTTTAACAGGAAATAGGGTGTATCACATGGTGAATCAGGAGATTCTACCAGTACTCCTTTTGAGTAATGCTGCTTATTATAGGCTTAATTTCTACTTTGCATTCTTTCCCCAAAAAGTATTGTTTTTTTTGTGGTCTAAAAGCTGACTTTGGGGTAATTGTAACTGGTCCCTGCTTGAATAAGCCCTACATTTGACTTGCCTGTTGACCACAGAGTTGTTGGAATTTTACACAAGGCCTTTTCTTTTTTTTTAATAAAATGCTAATTAGCTGTCCTTACTAGATTGCAAGTGTACAGCTGTATGTGTTGTGTAACCAATTCAGTTTTGTTTTATATCCCTTGTCCTGACATTTTAAATCAGTCTGTTTTTCCATTTTGTTACCTTTTCTAAGTCTGCCCATTTAAAACTTTTTTTTTGTCAAACTGACATGTGGCAGTTTATTGGACTTATACAATCTCATGAACTCCTGAGGTAATGAACAGCTTACTACACTGTTTTCCTCAGTATCCCAGCATAAAGTTTGTAATATTAATTTGTCAGCAGGATTTTTACTTATATTTTTTATTAGGTCCTGGTGTGCTACAGTAGTATGGATACAATGTAACAGTGCTGCTGATCAGTGTCAAGGGAGGGTACCTTACTGATGGCTACGTTTATCAGTTCTTTGGTTACTGCCCCTGGACCAATCATAACTAGGTCCTGGCTGTACCAATAATAGGCTTCACCCTCTGATCACACCACAAGAGCATTCTTTTGTCTTTGTGCTTCCATACCCTGCATGGTAGGAACTACTGCTATGCCAAATATCTGCACAAGGTCTTTTCCCAGTAAGTTTACTGGATATTTTTGCAGAAACTACAATTTTACTTTTCTGAGTCATACCTGAAACAGGGTCAGTTATTGCTATATTATGGGAAAGGGGTTTCCCCTGTATAGCTGCCCATTTGCTGCTTTTACTAATATATAATAGGTGATTTAGAATGTTTTGGTAACTTGAGGGTGTATCAAAGTCCGTGGCTCCTGAGTCACACAGGAATTTGACCTTTTTTCCCCTCCACCAGAAGTGTTACTTCTGGTTTTGTATTCTAGGTAGAGCTCCAGGCTCAACAATGCTAAATTTAAAATTTTATTTTCATTTTTATTCTTTACATCTGTTTGTATTTCTTATTCCTCTACTACATTCACATTTTCTTTTGTTTATTAACCTTTCCTGATGATTTTTGGTTATTATCACTATTATATAGTCAGTCCACATCTCCTTTATTTTCTGTTATTGCTTTCTTATTTTGTTTATAGTCCCTAGCTAGATCCCCTTTTTTACCTGACTGTAATACAAATACTTCAGCCCCTCTTCAACAGTGAAGACTTGTGCCCTTTTTTTTTTTTACTATTAAAGTGTCTTTCAGTGTCTAGCATACTCAAGTAAGGCTTGCAGCCTGCTTGTTCAGTGATTTATCATATGCCTTGTAATAAAACTACTAACAGAGGCAATGCAACCTTTTAAAAATGTATATATATATATATATTTTTAATTGTTTTTTTAAGCATTTTAATAATCTAGCATAATATCCATCTACTGTCTCATTTTCCTGTTGTAGCATTAATTAATGCAAGTCCAGTCTACTCTAAGTTTTCATTTTTCAGAGATTCTGTCTGTTAGACCTTTTACTCTGTTGTCAAAAAATGTTTCAGAATTTTTAAGCTTCTGTTTTTTTTGCCTGACCCTGCATCAGTTTAAAAAACTTGTTTAAGGAGTTTAACTAGTGAAAGTTTATCTAGTTTACTATCACATTTATAGTTGTTAACACATTTTGCAAAATATCTCACATTATCTGCTCTCTGTAATTGCATATATTTTGCATCTTCTGTTAGGGGGCACGTGACCCTTTAGTGCATCTTTTCCCCTGTCTTAAAAAGAGAGAGAGAGAGAGAGAGAAAACAAACAGAACTGTTCGTAACCCTTTCTCTTGTACCACGTGGTATCTCTATTCCCGTATTCACAGTAGTGTCTAGAATGACTGTTTACTTTGTTTTGCTTTATTTCCTGATCTATGACTCAAGATACAATACTTGTACCTCTCTCCCCGCTATCACAAACCTTAGCAATAGCACAGTGTAACCTGGTCCCTGATCTAAAACAAAACAAAAGAGGAATTCTGCTTACCCGAGCCTCCTGCTTATGTTTGATAGGCTTTTAGGACCCAGTTTTCCGCTTTTCGCCACAGATCAGAAAGTGGACAGCCTCTTTACAAAAATTCAGTCGGAGGTCTTTCCTTCTTCTGCAGACTTCAATACCACCTATATATTCTGACCTGTAGCTTACCAAGGGGAAATTCCCGGGCCCAAGGACCAAGATGTTAAATAAATTTGTTAGAGTCAGACTGTAAAAATCATTGAGTTATTCAAACACAATGTCAATTAATAACAAACAATAATGCAGGAGAAACTCAGATATCACTAATGTACATTAGGAGGCAAAAAACCATACACAAAGTTTGTATAGAATTTTGACTGCTTTATTGACCAAGACACATTGGTTATATACATTTCATTATCAGTTTTGCCCACCTCACTGGTGTGGCTAGTGACAGGGTCTTTACATCATAGTTATTCATAAAAACTGCTGAGTTTGTGTTTTTCAAAAAAGTCCTTTTCCCATGAGAATGTTGCAGCCTTGCAAACAGCTGGTCAGTCACGATGACCTCCTGAGGATGTAGCCAATTCAAGGTTCTCTGATTAGTTCAAATATAATAGATGTAAGTCTTCCTTAAAGCCTCCTTTTGTTTCTCTTGTCCCCAGCTGCGCACTATCAGAGATAGTGGGACAAACTCTTCCCTGGTGGAGGTGGGAAAGAGGACATACATGCAAACAGATTTATTATTTTCCAACTTTGCAAAATAATCTTTACTTGAAAGACATGAGCCAGACTGCATCTGCAAGCTGCCAAGGTCAAATTTCTGATTACACTGCAGCTTGTACTTCAAGCAATAATATGCAGGTTCATTTTTACTGTTATTCTAGTAAGACAGAATTAAATGCATTAAGTACATTTATTCCTAACTAAAGCACACATTTCTCTATATATTTGATCATACAACTTATATGTGTTTGAATGATTAAATACACATCTTCCTAAGCAGCACACATTGTAAATATATTTTTCTAGGCAGCATGTATGTAAATATATTTTCTAAGCAGCACACATTGTAAATATATTTTTCTAGGCAGCATGTAGATTTTTCTAACAAAAACTAAATGGCGTAGGCAGGGGGGCAAGCCCCCTTGAACCCCCCCACCTCTTCTACTTAAATATACCAACTCTGAGACCACAATACATTGAGGTAAATGGAAATCTCCCCTTACGGAGATTTCCGTTTACTTGCACAATGTTCTTCACTTTAGATATTGTCATGCCGACAATATCAGACTTGATATTGTCAGCTTACAACAACGTGAAGTAGACCCGTAGGATTTGGGAGGAGTGGGGGAGGATAGGGTTAAATAGGAATGGATGAGGTTTGGGAGGAAGTGAGGTAGGGGCTTAAAGGATTTTAGGCAAGTGTAACTGGAGTAAGAGTCACATTTTGCCATGAACTTGCTAAGGCAAGGGACGCCCAAGATGACCTGTAGGTATTCCAGGAGTAAAGGTAGGCCTCAGTATTCTGGTTTGAGGGGGTATTGTGGTTTGAGGGAGTGTTTTGTTATATTATAATATAGTTTTTCTCCTTCTTCTTTGGGAAAAGGCTAAGGGGGGGG
>NW_025059740.1:0-5467 GCF_019279795.1 Protopterus annectens
ATTTTTTTTTATAATATATTATATATATATTTTTTGTATCTATCATTAGGGGATATACATGTGTATATCTCTCTATAAAATATATATATATATATATATATATATATATATATATATTTTTGTGTGTGTGTGTGTGTGTGTGTGTGTGTGTGTGTGTGTGTGATTATGTATAGATTTCTCCACATATATGCATCTCCATACATATATACATGTTGGCAAGGAGTTCCTCCATTGCTGTAAGTGGGCCCTCTCTGGCTGGGCCCCCCACCAGTAGAAGAACAGCCCCTCCACTGTAGCAGCCCATTGCCAGCATATCAGGTCAGTTGCTTGTGCCTGACCTGTTCATGGCCATGGTTCCCCAAGGTGTTCACTCTCTGTGTGAGGTCTTCCCAGAGGGCTGTCCTCTCCGCTGATGTTGGCACCTGACTGAAGAGGATGTCGTAGTGTTCAGGATGGCCTCAGTTATGGCTGCTGTCTCCTGGACATCATAGGCTGGAAGCCTCTGCATCACACCTGAAAGACATAAACAGGGAAAAACACATCACAGGACATCAGACATTGTCCATAGTTCTTTACAGAGACAGCTCACTAGTAATGAGTATCAGTAGCCACATTACCTCAAATAATACTCCAGTACCTAGCAGAATTGTATGGACATGCATAGTATTATGTGTAAGTAGGCAGTTTGCACCTGATTAATGGTGAGGTGGGGGTGCATGTGGTGTGCATATCCTTCTATACTGATGTTGAGCCAGGGGTGATGTTTGTCCTAAACATGTCTGAAGCTGGTATGTAGCTGTGTGTGTGTATGTGCTGTGGCTGACCTCCATTACAGGGTGGGTTGGATAGTTGCCTGTGAGACCACAGACATATGTGGGATGGCCTTTGTTTTCCCTCAGTGGATGTGTCCTATTTGTATCATAATCAGCATTACATTAATGCACCTGTGACCTACTATGCTCAATCAGACACAGGTTGACATGCTGCCCAGATGGTGACTGCTCCTACACCTGTGGTGGTGGAATGAAAGTACAGGGAGTATGCAGAGAAAGGTGTTGGCAAAGGAGAAGTGGGATTGACAGAAAATGTAGAGAGAGACATGAGTATAAAGAGATGGGGTGCATGGCAAAGAGACTGTTGCACATGGCTATGGATGTGGAGTCTGACATACAGATTTGGAGTCTGGGGTTGTATGTAATGTTGGACAGCACAAAAGATGTATAGGGCCTGTAGCTATTGGCTAGACAGAGGCACATAGCTAGGAAGGATGTCCCGCACAAAAGGGTGATAAAGGAATATGGGTGAAACATACAAGCTAGGGGGTTTTAGAACATATGGAAACATCACTTTGATGCCTGTTCCATGAGGAAAATGGGAAGGGAGGGAGGTTGGCTGAGGTGGGTATGGTTAATCAGGAGGTGCAACAGATTATCAAGGAGAATGTAAGGATAGCTATAAAGGGGTTTAACAGTGGAAAGGCTGTTGTTCCAGGTGACATACCTGTGGATGCCTGGAGGTTTTTTGAGACCTGGCAGTGGTATTTTTAACTGGATTGTTTACTGTAATCTTGGAAAGTGAGAGGATGTGTGAGATGTTGGAATTTGTATGGGTACTGCTTATTATTAAACATTTGAGGGATGGTCCATCTGGGAAATATGTATTTTCAGAGTGGGGAGAAAATGGGATGGAAAGGGTTCATGGAATGGGTTGATGTCATCCAGGTGACAGACACTGATCCCCTTTGAAGCAAGTTACCCAATTGTTGAAATTGATTACATATGTGGATCATTCTGTGAGTGTGATGTACTCAGGTCAGGGTCATCCCCATGGGCTACATGATCAGAGATTTTTACTGCATTTTAGTGAGGGAGGTACATCTGGTCATTACCAACATGAACAAGACAAGTGTTTGACTTGTTCTGGAGTGATCTGAGTGTTGAGTATGTGAGGATTCTGGTGACAGGCAGCTAACAGTAACATTCTCCTGTGACTTTGCCATTTTGTGACTGTAGTGCAACTCTGAGTTGGTATATTTATAGGGTGTGTGGGGGCTACATCAGGGTGTAGGGCAAAGTTTTAGTAATGTGTTAATTTTTTTTTTTTTTGTGGAACAGAGATTTTTTCCCTTGGAAAAAATTGCTGTTCTAAGCATTGAGATTGTAAGCTTTTGCTTACATGGGTTCATAAGTCATCATTTTTTAAGTGTCTGATTTAACATAGACCCCATATATCATGCAGTCAGAGGCATAGAGATATGGTATATCATTACTTAGTGACGTAATTCGTAATATCATCCCAGTAAGGTAACAGACTGCCAGACATTTTATGTGTAAGAGGCCGTATATATGATGACAAGGCCTGGACATTCTTTGGGAGTGTGCACAGCTGGGAGGTCTTTGTATTTCTGGCTATTGCTGACAGACTGTCAGGATTGTGTAGCAGTATATTGTGAATATGTTACTTTTTGGGGGGTATATGTAAGTGTTATGTTGCCTTTTCTATCTGCCTTTGCATGCGGATCCAGTTTCTAATGCTCTATCGAGTGTTACATTTTTGTAGGGTAAGACTGTGACATGCCCCATAACACAGTCAGGCATCATACTACACTGTGTATTGGGCCATTATATGTGCGGGTAGTGTGTGAGTATCAAACATACTGACAGTTTGGTTCACACATTCCTTATAGGGCACTTTTACACTGGTGTCTGATTCTCAGTGCTGTTACATCCCTGGAGTGCCTGGTATATTTGCAATTACATGTGTATTCTCCCATAGCAAGATTGATTTTTGTCTTGTCAGTCTGCCTGTAGTTTGAATAATGCTTGGTGACATGGCTAGCAGCTCACTGTATTTTCCATAATGTGATGTTACGTCCAGATATATGGCAGATGTGTAGTGTTGCCTGGCCCACATAAGTGTTGTGTATGTCTGACACATCAGTGGGGGGATGTGAAGATTTACATGACTAACTCCTGGGAAGTCACTGGGTCTTGGACATGCGCTATTACACTCAATAGATGTTGGAACAGACAGGAAGGTGTTACTGCATCACATGTGTCAGCTCATCTACACCAGTATGTCAGATATGTCCACATTTTCATGCCCCCCCCCTTGCCAGACTTGGTTATGCTTTCTTGCACTAAGCTGTTCTGAACATACCTGTCACCGGTCAGATTGTTCCAGACTGTCCATGTTTATCGCCCATATTTCTGGTCTGTTGAACAGTATCATTTTATTCCTTCCTGTGGTGAATCACTGTCATCATATGGGGATGTCTGTCAGTATATGATGAAATACATTACAGTTTCATTATTGACATCCTTCTGAACATGTATGCTGACACAACCTGTTCCTGTAGCGACATTCTACATTTATACCTGCCTAATGTTCATTGTGTCCCTAGTGTTGGTCTACCCCGCCACGCGCATTTTGTAGGCTTTGTCCAGATGCCTTGCAATTAGGGGTGGGGGGGTATGGTGTTGGGTATAACTGCAGTACATGTTATGCAATATCTATCTATTTTATATATATATATATATATATATATATATATATATTTTTGTGTGTGTTATATATATATATATATATATATATATATATATATATATGGATAATATATATTAACATAATATATACATATAAACATATATCTAAGTACACATATTTTATATATATACATATATACATATACATATATATACATATATATTTATCCCTCTATATATATATATATATATATATATATATATATATATATATATATATATATGCCTATTGATATATTAATATATTTCTTGTTTGATATTTACACATTATATTATTTTATGATATATATATGTACATATTCTCTATGTGTAATTTCGTAAGTACAGCTACATAGGTTCAGAAGTTCATAGGTAGGTACTAGGCTATCTGCCCGAGCGCATTTATAAGCTGCCCAAAATGTGTCAGCCTCCCCATTGATTAATTAACTGAGCCTCTGTCAAGAAGAACCAATGAAGTGATCCCGGGGTATATTTACTGTTACCCATCCACTCATCAAGGCTTCTCTTGAAGAGTGTTAGTGAGGGGCTCTGCCTAATGGAGTTAGGAATTTTGTTCCAAAGCATGGGGAGTCTCTGTGACAGGAATCTATCCCTCCAGCATGTTCTATTTATTGTTGTGGCAAGGTTTAGCTCACTAGAGCGAGTGGCTCACAGTGACTTGGATTTCTTTAGGTGGAGCTTGTCCATCAATTCTGAGTTGGACATGGCTTTGTAAGTCAGGCAGAGATCACCTCTGAGTAAGCGATATGCCACTGAGTACAGCTGGAGTTTTTCCAGTCGGGCTGCATAGGACATATGTTTGAGACCAGTAATCCTCTTGATGAGGTACTTTTGTGATCTTTCCAGCTGTTGGAAGTGTCTTGTGAGGTACATCCCAAACGGGGCATTGTACTCTATGATGGGTCTGATGAGTGATGAGTACAGCGGCACTATAACCTCTTTATTTCTAGATGCAAACCCTTTAGTAGTTAGATGGGCTAAAGGGAAAGGGTTTCCTAACTACTTTGGCAATATGATTGTCAAAGGAGAGATTACTATCTACCTGGGTCCCCAGATCTCTTATTACCTCTTCTGTATTAAGGGGGCTGCCACCTGTGTAGTAATTCATGGGTGTTTTGTTTTTCCCAAATGGGATGACTATGTATTTTCTGGCATTTAGCTTGAGACCATGACTTTGACACCAGGTGTCCGTTTCAGTAAGGCCCTTTTGGAGAATGTCTGATTCAGCCGGTGAGCCAATTATGGCTCCCAGTTTGCAGTCATTGGCAAACTTGGTTAGCCATAGTCCTCCTGTGTTTGCCTGTACTTCTGAGAAGTATATGAACAGTAGGGGTGCCAGGACCAGCCTTGTGGGACACCACTTGTGACTGGTTTAGAGTCGGACCTGGAGCCTGCTATTCTTACTTTGTGAGTTCTGTCTGTAAGCCAATTCGCAACCCATCTCATGCAGGGATTTATGTTCAGGCTGGTGAGTTTTTCTATAATTCCCAGTGGGAAATGGTGTCAAAAGCCTTAGGTCAAGGTAGGCTGTGTGAACTACCTTCCCCCATCTATGGCCTTGATGACTGTCTGAAAGAAGTCAACCAGGTTTAGTAGGCATGATCTGCCCTTAACAAAGCTGAACTGGGTGGGGCAAGTGTTTGGAGGTTCCTAATGTCTTTGTTAATGAGTTCCATGATGATGCGCCCATAGCCTTGCAGACCAGGCTAGTCAGGCTTAAGGGCAAGTTACCAGGGTCAGTTGTGGCCCCTCCTGTGAGGAGCAGAATAATTTCTGTGCACCATTCTATGGGCACATAGCCTGTGGAGAGGCTGAGGTTGAACAGTGTGTTTAGGTGCAGGTTAGTTCATTCTGTAGTTGGGAAGAGAGCCTGGGACACCATCTGGCCCCATTGACGCTGTTTTTACCTGTGCCCTTGGGGA
>NW_025059741.1:0-5952 GCF_019279795.1 Protopterus annectens
TAATATGTCCAAAATTATTGTATGGAAAACATTCTTTTTACTTTCACACAGTATACACAATTTGTCCAAAAGAAATTTAGTCCCAAGTCACATAACAAAATTGTTCTTTTCCTAAGTGAGTAGATGATCTTATAAATCCTAATGACAGAATCATCTTATCCCATATGTACTATCTGTCAATCACAGGATCATCTTTACTGCAAATCCTTACAGTCTGCCTTCTCTTTTTTTAAATGATAGTACACTACCTTTATGTAAGATCTTCTCACCACCATCATCAGCATATGACTTCTCATTCACTCTTACTCCTTCTTGACATTCACCAGTCTGTTTAGAGATATACCAGCTGCATACCCATTTCTCCTTCCTTATCTATTACTCTTTCAACCATCTCTGACCAGGATGTCTTAGGTTCTGCACCCATCTCATCTTTATCCAACAGTGTATATAACTGTGTGTCCATTAAACCTCCTGGCACCACCTCCATCATAGCAATATCATTCAAACATTTATCCAGCAAGTCAGCTAACTGCTGACCACTTGAAATAATCCATATGTTGTGCCTCAGTCTCTCTCTCTCATGATTGAAAAGAAAGCACCTTTTTCTACATTCACCATGCCAACATCACTTTTTTCTCTCTGCACCATGTCTGCTCCACCTTTGTAGCCAGAAGTGATGCAGGAACTCACACAGCACTCGCAAACAAGTAGGGAAAAATACCTAATACCCTGGCTAAATTTCCCCAAGTAGCATAAATACGACCTCGGGTCTCGTCCCTGAAAAGAGGCCGCCAGCCTAGTGGGACTAACCTAGACAGCAAAGGATAAATAAGTAACGCAAAATCAATGTCCCTGTAGTTGATCATGAACTACAGCAATCTCAGTAGATGGGCAAAGCTAGCGGCAAAACTTCATGATTTAAATGTCTATTTATTTTGATGCTTCACTTTTACTTATAACTAAAATGAAAGTGTTTCTTATTAACCTAGGGGTCTGACACAGCACAGACCTGAAGGCTACAAAGGTTCACAAGTTGTGTACAAAAGGTGCTGTGGAAACATTTAGTAGCTATATTCACTCTTCAAAAAATATGAACTTGACAGCCAATGATATTGCGGGTATGATTTCAAACTGTATGTTTTTCAAAAATAAAGCATTTATTTTGGAATTGTTTCATTACCTAGCTAAAATCCCTTTCACCCACTGTAAATCAAACTGAAAAGCTTATTTTGATTACTTGGTAAGATACATTTAAACAACATAAAGTAATACAAAAAAAAGTCTTCACATATTTCCACTGGCTTATAAAGTATAGCCATTTGTGCAGCCATTGATAATTATGCCATGATGTAAACAGATTCTTTTTTTAATACATTTTTTTGATAATGCTGTCATTATCTGTATACCCCAGCCAGATGAAGTCAATGCATGAAACATGCTCTTTTGATGTGAAACTCAACTATTATGATGCCTTTCTGTGAATTGTGTTACAATATTGTTACTGCACCTATTTAACAGTTATACATTTCTTTGAATCTTGTATTGTTTTAACTGCATGTTTCAGCAGATCTGTAGAGGCTAACGTACAAATACATATTGGGTGGGTTACTGCAATCAAGATTTAATGGAAAGAACAAGCATTTCTGCTCAAATATCTGAGCTGTTTGGCTGGCTGCAATCTACCCTCAATCAACTGTATTGTTAGCTGAGTTAAGTATAAACTCCCAGTGTTACAGATAGTACTGCATTTTATTTTTTTTGTTTATTTATTTGTTTCATTGAATATTGTAGTCACTCTGTCTTTCTGCAGTTACAATGCTACAGGTGTAGCAAACCGGTTACAGTTTTAACTTATTTGATATTCAGTGTTTAACTCTTAGCCTAGATGGTTTCTCTGTGCTTATAAGTGTTAGTCACATATCTGTGAATTTATTTCTGCTCAAATATCTGACCTTGTTTGCTTTTCAAGGCCTACTTGCAATCAACTGTATTACAAGCTGAGTTAAGTATAAACTCCCAGTGTTTCAGAGAGTACTGTGTTTTATTTTTCTGTTTATTAGTTTCATTTAATATTGTGGTCTCTCTCTCCCTCTGTCTCTCTCTCTCTGCAGTTACCTTGCTACAAGTGTAACAAACTGGTTTCAGCGGGGGTTATTATTGTTTTCACTTCTTTGCTATTCTGTGTTTAACTCTTAGCAAAGAGGGTTTCTCTGAGCCTATAAGTGTTAGTCACATATCTGTGCATTTATTTCATTGTCAAATATCTGAGCTGTTTGGCTGGCTGCTATCTACCTGCAATCACCTGTATTACAAGCTGAGCGTATATAAACTTTGCGTTACAGATAGTACTGCCTTTTATTTTTCTGTTTATTTGTTTAATTGAATATTGTGGTCTCTCTGTCTCTCTGCAGTTACATTGCTATAAGTGTAGCAAACTGGATTTTATGTGGGGTTACTGTTGTTTTCACTTCTTTGACATTCAGTGTTTAACTCTTACCCTTGAGGGTGTCTCTGTTTTTAAAAGTAATTATATTAGACCAGGAATTTCTCCTCGTTGAGCTGTTTGGCTGGATGCTGTCTACTTGCAATCAACTGAATTACAAGCTGAGTTAAGTATAAACTCCCAGTGTTACAGATAGTACTGAATTTTATTTTTCTGTTTATTTGTTTTATTGACTATTGTAGTCTCTCTATCTCTCTTCAGTTATCTTACTACAAGTGTAGCAAACTGGTTTCAGGAAGGTTGTTGTTTCTACTCTCTTGATATCCAGTGCTTCAACTCTTAGCCCAGAGGTTTCTCTGTGCTTATAAGGCAATACATATCTGTGAATGTTTTTTCTGCTCAAAATGTCTGAGCAGTTTGGTCATTATTGCTGCCATTCAACGGCATCAACTGTGGCTATAAGCTGAGTTGCATATACTCCCATTACAGATAGTAATTATATTTATTTTTTCCATTTATTTATTTGTTTCATTGACTATTGTAGTCTCTCTCTGTTGCTCTGCAGTTACATTGCTACAAGTGTAAAAAACTGGTTTCTGTTGGGGTTGCTGTTGTTTTCACTTTGATATTCAGTATTTAACCTTGTTTATGTGGGTTTCCTTCTGTGCTTATAAGTGGTTAGGTCACATATCTGTGAATTTATTTCTGCTCAAATAGCTTAGCTGATTGTCTGCCTGCTATCTACCTGCAATCAACTGTATTACAAGCTGAGTTAATTATAAAATTCCAGTGTTACAGATAGTACTGCATTTTATTTTTCTATTTATTTATTTATTTATTTATTTATTTATTTCATTGAATATTGTGGTCTCTGTCCTTCGAGGTTACCTTTAAAGCGTAAGTTTAGCAAACTGGTTCCGTGGGTTATTTTTGCTTTACCTTTTGATATTCGGTGTTTCTAATTGAGCTCAGGAGTGGTTTCTCTGTGCTTAAAAAGGGTACATATATCTGTAAATTTATGTTTGCACAAATATCCTTGCTGTTTGGCTGGCTGCCATCTACCTGCCATCAACTGTATTACAAGCTGAGTTAAGTATAAACTCCAGGTATTACAGATAGTACTGCATCTTATTTTTCTCTTTATTTATTTGTTTGATTGCACACAGATCCTTTGTCTCTTTGGCAGTTACCTCCTCCAAGCAGATGTGGCAAATCATTCTAGTGGGGGGTTACTTAGTTTCTGTCTTTTTTTATTTTCTGTGTGTTTGAACTCTTTGCCCAGAGGGTTTCTACAGGTTTATAAGTGCTAGTCAGATATCTCAGAACGATTTCCTGCCTCAAATATAAGAGCTGCTCATTGGCTGATTCACCCGGCAAATGAACTATACATGTTGAGTTAAGTGCATAATCTTCCAGTGTTACAGATAGAATTGTATTTTATTTTCTGTTTATTTTGTCGCATTGAATATCAGGTCCCTTGGAGTCTCTGCAGTTACTTGCTACAAGTGTACCAAACTGGTTTCATGGGGGCTACATTTTCACTCTATTTGATATCCTGTGTTTAAGTCTTAGATTCAAAGGGTTTCTCTTGTGCTTATAGCGTTAGTCCCATATCCATGAATTTATTTCTGTTCCCAAATATCTCAGCTGCTCATTGGCTACTATTCTACCTTGCAATCAACTGTATTATTAAGCTGAGTTATAAAAACAGTGTTACAGATAGTTTGTCTTATTTCTATTTATTTATTTGTTTCATTGAATAATAGGCTCTCTCGTCTCTCTGCAGTTACCAGCTACAAATGGCAACCAGTTTCAGTGGGATTATTGTAGTTTCTTAATTTTTTTTATTTTTGTATTTGAACTGCTGGCCTAGAGGGATTCTCTGCGCTTATGGGCGTAAGTCTCATATCCAGGATCCTATTCTGCCCCAAATATCCTCAGCCGTTTGGCTGGCTGCCATCTACTCTGTAAATCAAACTATATTACAGCTGAGTTATATAATCTCCTAGTGCCACAGATAGCACTGCATTTTATTTTGGTTTTATTTCATTTGTTTCATTTCACATTGCGGATCCTCTGTCCTCTGCAGTTACCTTTGCTACAAATGCGATGTCAAACTGGTTTCTGTGGGGGTTATTTGCAGTTTTCAATTTACCGTGTTCAATCACTGTCTAGAGGATTCTGTGCTTATAAGTGTAAGTCTCATATCTGTGAATTTATTTCTGCTCAAATATCTCAGCTGTTTGGCTGGCTGCTATCTACCTGCAATCAACTATATTACAAGCTGAGTTAAGTATAATCTCCCAGTGTTACAGATAGTACTGCATTTTATTTTTCTGTTTATTTGTTTCATTGAATATTGTGGTCCCTCTGTCTCTCTGCAGTTACCTTGCTACAAATGTGACAAACTGGTTTCAGTGGGGGTTATTGTAGTTTTCAATTTTTTATTTTCGGTGTTTAACTCTTTGCCTAGAGGGAATCTCTGTGCTTATAAGTGTTATTCTCATATTTGTGAATTTCTTTCTGCTCAAATATATCAGTTGTTTGGCTGGCTGCTATCTACCTGCAATCAACTATATTACAAGCTGAGTTAAGTATAATCTCCCAGTGTTACAGATAGCACTGCATTTTATTTTTTGGTTTATTTATTTGTTTCATTGAATATTGTGGTCCCTCTGTCTCTCTGCAGTTACTTGCACAAGTTACAAATGGTTTCAATGGGGTATTGTTTTCACTTCTTTGATATTCGGTGTTTAACGCTTAGCCTAGCAGGTTTCTCTGTGCTTATAAGTGTTAGTCGCATATCTATGAATTTATTTCTGCTCAAATATCTGAGCTTTTTGTCTGGCTGCTATTTACCTGCAATCAACTTTATTACAAACTGAGTTAAGTATAAACTCCTAGTGTTGTAGATAGTAATGCATTTTATTTTTCTGTTTATTTATTTGTTTCATTGAATATTGTGGTCTCTCTGGCTCTCTGCAGTTACCTTGCTACAAGTGTACCACACTGGTTTCAGTGGGAGTTATTGTTGTTTTCACTTCTTTGATATTTGGTGGCTAACTGTTAGCCTAGAGGGTTTATCTATGCTTATAAGTATTAGTCACATATCTGTGAATTTATTTCTGCTCAAATGTCTGAGCTGTTTGGCTGGCTGCTATCTACCCATAATCAACTGTATTATAAGCTGAGTTAAGTATAAACTCCCAGTGTTACAGATAGTACTGCATTTTATTTTTCTGTTTATTTGTTTCATTGAATATTGTGTTCTCTTTGTCTCTCTGCAGTTACCTTGCTACAAGTGTGGCAAACTGGTTTCAGTGGGGGTTGTTGTAGTTTTCACTTTTTTGATTGTCGGTGTTTAACTCTTGCCTAGAGGGTTTCTCTGTGCTTATAAGTGTTAGTCACATATCTGTGAATTTATTTCTGTTCAAATATCTGAGCTGTTTGGCTGGCTGCTATCTACCTGCAATCAACTATATTACAAGCTGAGTTAAGTATAATCTCCC
>NW_025059742.1:0-5625 GCF_019279795.1 Protopterus annectens
GAACTGGCACATGGTCACAAAGGACAAATGGGTCCTGGACATAATTTTACGAGGATACAAATTCCACTTTCACACTTTGCCAATAAAAAGAGCAATGCCAAACCTGCCACAAAATCAAAGGGCAGAGGCTCAAAAGCAAAAGGGTACCAACCCAAGAGCAAGGACAAGGATTTTACTCAAGACTATTCCTGGTACCCAGGAAGGAAAATGCTTGGAGACCAATTCTGGACCTTTCAATTTTAAACACTTACTTACAAGTTCCCAAATTCAAGATGCTAACTCTACAGCAGCTACTTCCCATGTTGGGCAAGAAAGCATGGCTGGTAACGTTGGACCTCAAGGAGGCATACCTGCATGTCCCTATCAGACAAAGTTGCAGAAGATACCTCCGTCGTTTCATTGCAGGTTCAACCCATTATCAATTCTCTGCACTGCCCTTTGGCTTATCTTCTGCCCCCGAGTATTCACAAAATGCCTGGTACCAGTAATTGCATACTGCAGACAAAGAGGAATTCAAATATATCCATACCTGGACGACTGCCTCATCCAGGCAGAAAGAAAAGACATTCTCATACAATATCTGGCTTTTGTGAAGCATCTACTAAATTGCCTGGGGTACACAGTAAACGAACAGAAATCAAAACTAGTACCCTCACAAAAAATGACATTCCTGGGTGCCAGCTTGGACAGAACGGCCCAGAAGGCTTATCTTACACCAGACAAGCAATTACAACTGACTCAATACTTCAAGACAATGGCAACAAAGACCCAATTAACTGCAAGAAAAATTCTGAAGGCTTTGGGTTTCATGGCATCTTGCATTCTGATAATACCATTTGCAAAAATGCATATGAGGAAATTACAATGGTACCTAAAAAGCGTATGGTCTCAACACAGCCACAGCTTAGACACAGTGATATCTCTCATTCCCTGCCTTCAACAGGAATTTCTCTGGTGGGCACAGGCATGTCACCTCAACAAGGGTCAGCCTTTCACCTTGCCCCCACCCAGGCAAACTATCACAACAGATGCTTCAGACTACGCCTGGGGGGCTCACATGGCAGGGAAATGCATTCAAGGCCTATGGACTGCAGAACAAAGAAAACTGCACATAAACCAAAAAGGGATGCTTGCTGTACAGAAAGCTCTGACAGCCTTCAAGGATCTACTACAGCCTTTTCAACTGGCAATAAAGACGGACAACGCCACAGTAATGTGGTACATAAACAAACAAGGGGGCACACATTCCTACCCTCTTTGCAGGCAAGCAATAATCTTATGGAACACAGCTCTGACCTACCAAGTTCAGTTACAAGCTCACTTCCTGCCAGGACAGAAAAACACATTGGCAGACGACCTAAGCAGAAACATCAAAGATCCCCACGAGTGGAAGCTAGACCCACAAATATTTGCAATGATAACTCAAAGATGGGGCCTACCAAATATAGACCTGTTTGCCAGTCCTCAAAACTACCAGCTGACAAAATTTTGTACAAGAACATTCCACCATCAAGCTTGGAAAGTGGATGCTGTCTCCTTCAGTTGGAAAAACCTGACAACATATGCCTTTCCTCCATTACCTCTTCTCACAAAGGTACTTTTGAAGGTCAAACGGAGAAACCACTAATGATTCTCATACCCCCATACTGGCCACGCCAGTACTGGTACCAGCTTATGAAGAATATGGCTCACAGCCGACCATGGATATTGCCTCAAATACCTCATTTGCTCACACAGCAAGACAAGCAGATTCTACACAGCCAGATCAAAACCTTAAACCTGGCAGCATGGCAAATCAATTAAGTAGCCAACCAGTTCCTCTTTCTCAAACAGTACTGGATGTTATTCTTGAAGCCAGGAGGCCAAGCACCAGGAAGGCTTACTCGGACAAATGGAAAAGGTTTTCTGCTTGGAACCAAGCTAAAGGCCTAGATACAACTCAGCCTCATATGCCTCACATTCTGCAGTATTTAGCTGAGATGTTACATAAAGGACTTTCCTTCTCCTCAATTAAAATCCATGCTTCAGCTATTTCAGCTCACTACGACACAAATCCACCTTTATTTTCAAATCCACTACTTAGGCAGTTCCTCAGAGGGGCAAAAAACATTAGACCACCTAGAAGAGCTCCTACGCCTACATGGGACCTCAACTTTGTTCTAGAAAAGCAAACATTAGCTCCCTTTGAACCAGCTTTTCTGCAGACCTTCAGTTCCTATCTTGAAGACTGCCTGCTCCTGGCAATAACTTCTGCTAGGAGAGTCTCAGAATTACAGGCACTTATGGCAGTGGAACCTTTCCTCATTTTCATCAAGACAGAGTTTCTCTGAACTAATCCTTCCTTCATGCCTAAGGTGGTTTCCAGCGTAGCTTTAAATCAAACCATCCATCTACCCACCTTCTTCCCCAATCCACAGAACAAAGGTGAGAGACTTCTACATTCCTTGGACATTCACAGGCAGCTTCGATATTACTTGGATAAGACTAAGGCTTTCAGAAAAACTGACCAGCTCTTTGTTTCCTATGCTACAGCTTCTCAAGGGAAGGCCATTTCCAAGCAAACCATTTCTAAATGGATAGCCCATTGCATACGATTCTGCTATACCCATCATGGGAAACCAGTTCCTCCTACCATTAAGTCCCACTCTACCAGGGCTACAGCTACCTCTACAGCCTTTCTCAGGGGGGTTCCTACCAAGGAAATTTTAGAAGCTGCTACTTGGAGTTCTGTACACACCTTCATCAAACACTATCACTTGCCTCTTTACTCTAAGTCCAGGGCAGGCTTCGCCACAGCAGTCCTGCAGGGGCTCATTGACTCCTCTAATCTCCTCTAATGTCTCCACCCTACCTTAGCTTTGGGACTCAACCCAAGTGTGATGACTGCAGCAGGGTAACACGATGAACATAGTACAGTTTTGTACCTACCATAAATGTAGATGTTCGAGTGTTCACCCTGCTGCAGTCCAGGTTACCCTCCCTCCAACCCCTCTGATTTACTGGCTAAACCTCTGCTATGCCTTACTGATGTATTTTCTTATAGCTGAAGGGTTTTGTGTATGTTCACTGTTCTCACTTTTTGGTACTGATTTGGATCACCTTTTTGGGGGCACCTGACATCTGGGGCAAGAAAAACTGAAGAAAATGGCGTCGGTTGCAATATATGTACCCCTGGCGCACTGACGTCAGGGATGAAGTGACAGCAACCGACGTCGGACCAAGACTTTGGAAATCCGGCCGACTGCGGGACCGCCTGACGACAGGATAACCCCAAGTGTGATGACTGCAGCAGGGTGAACACTCGAACATCTACATTTATGGTAGGTACAAAACTGTACTTTGCCACACTCTCCTCAGGTGCAGAAGGCTGTGGGTTCTATTTCCATACCAGGTGGATCTAGTGCTGATGTCATCCTACATAAATAATGCTGACCACTTAAAACTAAAAAATGTATATATAAAATATATTTTGATATAAAACTACCATATATCTTTAAAGTTTACTTGCTCTTTGTTTCAAAACTGGCCTGATGGATATATGGCCATTTAAACCAGGTAAAAAGGTTGCATTTAAAATGACCTGCCATTTGTATTCTAACAATTCAACTTTGAGATTTTCATTCCCACCTCTCTGACTGTGAACAACCCGATCAATTACGAAAAAGATGAACTTCTTGTAGTTGGGGAAACTGATACTGTGCATATATAAAGCATTATGCGTGTCTTTCATGGTCAGCATTATTTATGTACATATATGCACTTTATTAGTATTGTTATATTATATGACTTGATTTTTTATGCATGTAGCTTTAAAATGATATACTTGCTTTAATTAGGAATATGATTGGTGGTTGAGTAATTGTTTTTTGTATAATTTTTTTTATCAGATGGCTCCTATTAACTCTGATGAAACCATATGTGGATGGTGAAAGCGCTTAAGTTTGTGGAGCTGTACATTAAATCTACTGGAGTGTGGTTCTGTCCTTTTTTTCAACATTGTGTGTGTGTTTTTACCAGTTTTTACCCTTTGGGTAATTCGTTTTGGTGTATTTTACACACATTCTTCAGTTTGATTACAACGATTTTATTGTACATAAAAACAAGCGGTTCAGTTCCATTCATTTATTGAACATCAGCTGTTTAGTTCAATTCATTTTATTTAGATTTTGAGCTCTTTCATTCATTACAAAGGTATTGCTTCTGCAGATTATGATTAAAAGTGGCAAGTGTCGTAGTAAAGGTGGTGGTTGGCTACTTGGTTTGGGTGGGGTGGATGTCAATTCCTACCTGATCAGTGCACACCTTATATTGAGGCTACCAATCAGACCAGGAAGCATGTCACCCTTTAGAAAAATTTGCCATTTTAACTTTTTGTGATCCAAGAGGGAGTTAACGTCACTGATAAACCTGGGGACTGCTTCTAGTGCTGATAGGTGGAACCCTAATGGAGTGGGGCAGGTGGTGCTGTGCTTGGCTAAGGCATTAATACAATCTAAGTTGCTGATTGCATGGTGTGGGGCAGGTGGGGCTGTGCTTGGCTAAGGCATTAGTACAGTCTAAGTTGCTGATTGCATGGTGTGGGGCAGGTGACGCTGTGCTTGGCTAAGGCGTTAGTACAGTCTAAGTTGTTGATTGCTAGTTGGTGCTTCCTGATCCTGTCCTAAAGTCCCCATGTGGTTTTCCCTAGGTAAATGTGCTGCAACAGGCACATAGTCCTGTGTAAGCCATGTTGCTGGAGTTCCAGTTTAAGGATTGATTTGAGTGGATTGTGTTGCTAGGTGAACTGAGGGTGATATCTTTTCACACTATGAAGAATCTGTATTAATTGCAGCATCTGCAATGGTGCCTGGCTGTACTGATGTTGGGGGAGGGTGTTTTCCTGAATCTGTGGTCTGAGTCAAAAAGGGTTTTCAAGGATATTGATTTCTTGTAGTTGAACTCGGGTTGTGCCTAATTCATTGCTAATGTCCTGGCTAGCCTGTAGTATGCACTAGTTTTGGAGTATTATCTCCCTTATGCTGTGGGTGTCAAGGGAGATAGGATCTCCGTCTGGTGTCTGGGGTAGTATCTCTCCAGGAATAGGTCAGTAAGGAATGTGCATTCCATGTCAAAAGTGGAGTTGTCAGTGATGGTCCATCTGACAGGAAAGACGCCTTCAGAAAGAATTACCTTGACTACCGCAGTCAGCGTCTCCCTTCATGAAAAGGAACATCATGAAGGGACAGTTCATCAGGCTCAGCTAGATCATCAGTGACGACTCCACTTGTATTCATGTATATAGTATGTGTGTGTGTGTGTGTGTGTGTGTGTGTGTGTGTGTGTAAATATATATATATATATATATATATATATATATATGTATGTATGTGTATATATAATATGGGTTCCTATTACGTCATTGAACTTCAATAAGTTCGAACCCTATATGGTCGAAACCATATAGTCAAACTTGCAGAAGTTCGAACATGTCAAAAAAATAAAAAAAAACTTACAAGTAAAACAAACCCTTGCAAGCCCCCCTGAACCCCTCACCCCCCGCTCTTTAAATATACCAACTTCGAGATCACACAACAGTGCAGTAACCGCACTGTTGTGCGATCTCGGAATTGGTATATTTAATGAGTG
>NW_025059743.1:0-4679 GCF_019279795.1 Protopterus annectens
GGGTTTTTAAAGGTAAAAAAACCTTTTTTTCTTTTTTGGTTTAAAAAGGTTTAAAAAGCTGGAAAAAATTTTTTTAAATTTTATAATTTAAAAAAAGTTGCTGTTAAAAGTTTGGAGGACATATAAAATATTACACAATAACTAAAAGAATCATTCAGAGGACTGAAAATATTTAAAGAACTGAAAACCTTTAAAAGGAACTAGGGAGAACATCATCTCCCAAAGAAAAAATAGAATTTAAGATTCTTGCTTAATTTTCCATAGGTATTTTTATCCCCAAAGCAGACTTTAAAAAATTTCCTCAATAGATAAAATGTTAGATGTGAGGGGAAGAAAAAGTAACTGTCAACATGTTTTGGGAGTGTAATATTGGAAATTTAAAAATTTAAATATTTTGTCTTTAAATTTGATGAAAAAATTTTGGTCTAGGAAATGATTTTTTTGAGCTACACAGGAAAAATTCCTCTAGTAAGGCATTTTTAAAGTTTAATTCTGTTTGCTTAAAAAAATCAATTCTAGAAAATAAAATAATTAAACCAGCTATATTTTTTAAAATTTGTAAAAAAAAAAAGAACTGGAAGGGGATCTTTAAAAACTGAAGGGGCAAATACATATAAATTAATGGAATTTGGGGGAACTTATGAAATAATGTTGGAAGGAATGGGTTTTTGGGGCAGAAATTAGACTTTATGTAATTTACTGATGGGTTGTAAAAAGAAGAAATATATGTAAAATTTATGTAAATAAAAAGATGTTAATTTGGATTTTCTTTTTTTAAGTAGGGGTATCTCTTAAGTGATAATTTAATAAAGGATTAAACAATTATGAAACAATCCTATAAAGTTATGAAGGTGTTGATGGTGAATAAAAAACAGATACCTTCTTCTGCTTTGTGAGGGGTAGCTTTTTGAATATAGAATAAATATGATGTGACCAGCAGTAAGTCAAAAATATAAAAAAAGTTAAAATGTTATAAAAAATTAACTTGAGGTGAATTAAAATTAATTTATAAATTGTTGCACTGTTTTTTTGTTGTAGAAAGATAATGTTAAAGGGGAAATAAATATCAAGATGTAAGAAATGGGTTATTTATAAAAGGGTTATATAAATAAGTGGGATAAAAATGTAAGAAATGTAATTCATTAAAGCCTCAGAATATTTTTTTTGTAAGTGATACTCCTGACAGCGTAAAGGCACACACACACACACACACACACACACAAAAAAAATATTATATATTATATATATATATATATATATATAAGGGGTTTAAGATAGGACTTTGGGAAGCATCAACATATTAACAAAGGTTTTCCTAAAGCAGCACTTTCAGAAAAGTATGCTAAAAGGGGCCCCCCGGGCATTTAAAGGGGAAAATTTCCCTTTTACTGTATTTATTGGAAAAAAAAAAGGGAACACAGAAAGGCTTTCCCCCCCCTGCATAAAAAAATTTTATTTTTTTTCAATGCACTTTAACAAAACTTTTTCAGTGAAAGTGCTTTTAAAGTACTTTGTTTTTATTCAAATTTTGAACTTTGTCAATAGTTAGACCCATATAAATATATATATATATATATATATATATATATATATAGATATATATATATATATATATATATATTTTTAATGTATGTATGTATATATTTTTATATCTTTATTTTTGTGTGTGTGTGTGTGTGTGTGTGTTTATATATATATATATATATATATATATATATATGGGTTATTAAAAACATTGAAATTTCATTTTTGAAATTCAAAACATTGAGAACAAGACACCCCAAAAAAACATTGAAAACCCAAAAAAAAGAAAATCAAAACATTTTTGGTTTAAAACTAAAAAAATAAATTTACCTTAAAACAAATAACAAAAAAACTTTCTACGTTTCTGCATGGGGGGAAGACAATGTTTAAATAAAAGAAATATACCAACTAAGATGGACTACAGTGGAAAAAATTAATTTCCTAATTGTAAACCATACAGGGGAAATTAAAGTAAACTTGGAGTTGGTATGTTTAATTTAGGGGGGGTTTGGGGGGAGGGGTAAAATGTAGAAAATTTTTTGTTTGATTTTTTAAGGGGGGGGAATTTACATGGCAATTTTTTTCAATGTTTTGAAGAAAATTTAGGTTTAAATTTTATTGCTTTGGGTTTTCATTTTTAATTTTATATTATGGTCTCAATGTTATGAGATTTCAATGTTTTGAAAGAATATATATATATATATATATATATATATATATATATATATATATATATATATATGGATTTTATAGGGATTACTAAAACATTGAGTTACAGAATAGAGACCAGAACAGTTAAGTTTGGTAACATCAAACTGTTAAAATAATGAAACTTGTATAAAAGACTGGGTTTATAGGGTTTTAAAGGGAGGGAAGGCTTTCCCCCAAAGGGGAAAGTCCAAAGGGTTTCCCGGGTTGCCCCCCAAAAAAGTTATTTTCCTGTGCCACTGCAAAGTCAGGGATTACACAGATGTCATGGTTGGAGATCACACTAGACTTATAACAAACTTCTCCAAAGGGAAATTTTAATGGAACAAGTGTAGGTTTTCAGGATTTTTATGGATTGCAATGGGGGTTGGGGAAAATTTTCCCCTTTTACTGTAGTGTGATCTTGGGTTAGTTTTATAAGGGGGGTATGCAATTTTCCCCCAAAAGTGTTGATTAAAAGTAGTTTTGTGTTTATAGGTTCATAGGTTCAAGGGAATAGGCTTTGGAGGGGTATACAAACCAAAAAGGGGCTCTTTTGAAAAATTATTTTCCTGTATTAGCAGAGCCACAAAATGATCCCTTTAATTTATTTCTCATAGGTTCATAGGTTCATAGGTTTATACTAGGCTATCTGCCCTAAGGCATTTATAAGCCTAGCCCAAATTATTTTTTACGCCCCCCCTTATATGAAAAAAAAACTGTGCCCATTAGTTAGTTCTACCTCTGTCCAGCTGTGACCCAGAGATGATTCCCCCGGTAAACCTACGATCTCACATCCAGACGTCTAGTTTTCTCTTGAACAGAGTCCAGGTGCTCTGCCTCACATGGACCCGGGGTTTTATTCCACAGCATAGGGAGTCTCTGAGTGATAAATCTATCCCTCCAGCACGTCCTATTTATATCCGTTAAGGTTTAAGTCGCTTGCTCTAGTGGTTTTGGTGGATTTGGATTTTTGAGGTGGAGCATGTCCATTAATTCGGGGTTTGGGCATGGCCTTGTATGTCAGGCACATGTCACCTCTGAGCAGCGGTATGCGACTGAATAGAGCTGGAGTTTCTTCAATCTGGCAGCATATGACAGATTTTGGAGTCCCATCCTTTTGGTGAGGAACTTTTGGGGTCTCTCCAATTGCTGCAGATGTCGGGTGAGATACATCCCGAATGGGGCATTTACTCGATCATTGGTCTGATAAGTGAAGAGTACGGGGGAACAATGACCTCACTAGATCTGGATGTGAATCCTTCATGATCAGGTGGGCAATGTAGGAGGTCTTTCTAACCAGTTTAGCAATGTGAGTTTAAAAAGAAAGGCCACTGTCAACCTGTGTTCCCAGGTCTCTGATAACCTCTTCTTTTCTTAGTGGATTGCCACCTATATGGTAGCTTGGGGGTGTCCTTGTTTTTCCAAGGGTATGACTATACATTTTTGGCGTTTAACTTCAGGCCATGGCTCTGGCACCAGCTATCTGTTTCTGAGTCCCTTCTGAAGCATATCCGTGTCTCATGCACTTTCCACTATGGCCAGTTTGCAGTCATCTGCAAACTTTGTCAAAAGTCCTCCCATGTTGGCCTGTACTTTGAGAAGTAGATGCCAAACAATAGGGGGGAAGGACCGAGCCCTGTGGGACACCACTTGTGACCGGGTTGGAGTCTGAGCCAGGGCCGGCCACTCTAACCGTGTGGGTCCTGGCCTTAAGCGAGTTTGCAACCCATCTTGTGACATATGGGTTTACATTTAAGCTGGTAAATTTTTTTACAATACCCCAGTGGGGTATTGTGTAAAGCCTTTGCAAGGTCAAGGTAGGCTGTATGGACTGCCTTTCCTCATCAATTTTTGGGCTATTTAAGAAGTCGACCAAGTTCAAAAGGCATGATCTTCCCAAAGCCAAACTGGGTCGGGTCCAATGTCTGCAAGTCCCCTATATCTTTGTTTATGAGCTCCATTATGATCCTCTCCATAGCTTTGCAGACTAGACTTGTTAAGCTTATGGGGGTAATTACCAGGGTCCGGAGGGCCCCCTTTGTGGAGTGGGACCACAGTTGCCCCCACCCTTGGGGGCCCTATCCTGTGGTAAGGCTGAGATTAAACAGCTGCCTTATGTGGGTTTAATTCCTCATTTAGCTCGTAGCACACAGCCGGGGACACCATCCGGGCCCATTGATGCTGTGTTTTTTGCTTTAAAAGAGCAGCTTTCACCTGCGCATTTGAGATGTCCGGGGGGCTACACTCGGGTGGGATAGTTATCTCTCCTTTAGGGGGGGAGAGGGGGGGGAAGTTTGCACTGAACCTGTCTGCCAGTATGTTGGCAATGTCTGTGGGTTCAGTGATTTTTGTATCATTTTGGACTAATTCTGAGCATATCTGTGAGTTTCCACCCAGGTTCCTAAAAACTGAAAAAGGCCTTATGATTGTCCTTTTTGGAAAAAACCAAAATTGGCAATTTTTTT
>NW_025059744.1:0-5020 GCF_019279795.1 Protopterus annectens
CTTTAAAGGAAAAGTGACTTAGGAGCCGAGCGTTCTTTGGCCAGGGGCTTTCCTTTCTATGGAGTCTCAGGCAGACTTTACTGTTAGGATGTGCCCTTTCAGGAGGTAGGCCAGGCTGAGGGGCTTCTCAGGTAACTGTTCTTCCCTCTCTTCCCAAGGTAGTTAGGGCCTCCCTTCTGTTGCCAACTTCTTTAGGGGGCCAAGTTCAGCTTCTGTGGGGCTTCTCCTAGAATTTCGTGCTCTGTGCCAAAGAAACATATGCTTAAAATGGAGAAGATTTGATTTCTCTTATTAGAGGTTCTATGCCCCACCTGATAAGAGGCCTAGGGTGGAACAGAGTTTGATAGTTTTGAACAGTGTTCAAGGCTTGAGTCTTCTGTGGAAGACTTGCAGAGTTCCTCTTATTCTGATTATGATGGGATGATTCCACTCCTACATCTTCTAATCCTGAGGATTTTTCATTTTCAGAGAGACTTCACTCCATGAGTGAGCACTTTAAATGGCAAGGCCAGATTACTCTGATTCCAGGAAAAGGCTTAGGGAATTCTTGTTTTACCCCAGCATAGGCCCTTAGCTATTCCTCCTGTGTTGAATGTGGTGGAAGATTTTTTTGCAGAGGCTTCCTGAACCCTGATTCTTGCCTCCTGCTCCTTTTAAAACCTGATAGGTATTATAGGGTGCCTGAAGCTCATAAGTATTTGTTTAAGAGTCCTAGGGCGGACCCAGAAACTGTTTCTCAGGGGCCTAAAGGTTTTAAAAGGCTTCTGTGGTTAAAAATCCTTTTCCCCTCTGATAAAGAGGCAAGGGCTTTGGATAGGTGGGGAAAGAAAGTGTATACTTCTTCCACTCTAGCCATGAGGGTTGAATTGTCAGTTTCAATGCTAAAATATCAGAATTATCTCCTTTCACAATTGAAATCTAAGGTGGATGCTTTGGCGAAGGTATTGAGTGTAAAGAGTTGCTGGATTTGGTTCATGTGTCTGAACAAGTGGGTAAGCATTCTTTGAAATGTGGTTTTGATGCTTTTCAGGCCTCCTCGGGGGTGGCTCCCACTAGTTCTCTTCTTCGCGGGCATGCCTGGTTGAAGGATCAGAATTTAGCTGAGCATGTTAAGACAAGGATTTTGGATGCTCCTTTACAGTCTGATGTGTTGTTTGGACCCTGTGGAAGCAGTTTTAAAGAAAATGGAGGACAAAGCTAAGTCTATGCAGACTGTTAAAGATTTTTGCAGGTGCAGCCTCCAAGTTTAGTAGAAATTGGCCTGCTAAGGGGTGGACATATCCTGCTTATGATTCCCAGTCTAGGAGTAGGTCTAGACGTGGTAGGGGCAGGGCTCAAGGTTCTTTTAGGCCTAGAACAGGAGTTCACCTGCTCAGACTTCTGGTGAGGGCAGGGGACAGTCCTTTCGTAAACAGACCCAATGACCTGTCGATTCAGCTGCCAGTGGATTTTCGTCTGGCAGCCCCTTTAGGAGGAAGACTGTCTCTTTTCAAAGAAAATTGGGATTTAATACTCAAGACAGATGGGTGTGGATATCATTCACCACGGTTACAGATTTTATTTCCAACAATGCCCCTTTCAAAGGCATGCCAGATGTTCCTCCTCCACAAAGAAAAGAGGCTCACAAGCAATTTCTCAGTTACTCCAAATAGGGGCCATTCAGCCAGTCCCTGTTCAGAAAGGGGCCTAGGATTTTATTCTCGCCTGTTCCTAGTGCCAATGAAGGGGAACACGTGGAGACCAATTTTGGATTTATCTATCCTCAACACTTATCTGGACATTCCCAAGTTCAAGATGTTGACGTTAACAACAGCTTTTACCTCTGCTGGGCAAAGATCACTGGATGGTAACTTTGTGACTCAAGGAAGCTTACCTACATGTGCCTAAAAGGCTAAGTTGCAGAAAGTATGTGCGCTTTCGAACTGGAGAATTTCATTATCAGTTCTCTGCATTGCCCTTTGGCTTATCTACTGCGCCCAGAGTATTCACAAAGGTTCTGGCTCCAGTGATAGCTTACTTCAGGCTTCAAGGAATTCAAATCTATCCTTACTCAGCGACTGCCTGATTCTGGCTCAAGAAAAGCAAGACCTTCTACAGCATCTGGAATATGTCATAGCAGTGCTAAGATGCCTAGGGTATTCTGTGAACGAAATAAAGTCCAGTCTAGTACCCTCTCAAGACATGTGCTTTCTGGGTGTGAGACTGAATACAGCAGCCCAGATGGCCTTTTTACCCCCGGACAAACAAAAGAGTCTGTCACTTTACTTCCATCAACTATCTCATCAGTCCGTGCTGACTGCAAGGACAGTCCTTCAAGCATTAGGGTTCATGGCATCTTGTATTCTGGTGCTTCCCAATGCCAAACTGCATATGAGGAAGCTGCAATGGTATCTCAAAAATGTATGGACACAGCACTGCCAGGATTTGGACACTGTCATTCAAATAATACCTTGCCTTCAAAAGGAATTTTTGTGGTGGGCTCAGGAATGTCACCTAAACAAGGGACTCTCTGTGACCCGGCCAGAGGCGAGTCAGATTTTAACGACAGATGCCTCGGACATTGCTTGGGGGAGCTCATCTAAATGGAAAGTGGATACAAGACAAGTGGCCTGCCAGACTACAGCATCTACATATCAACATGAAGGAGATGTTAGCAGTCCAGTTTGCATTAATGGCTTTCAAGGAGTTACTTCTTCCAGGGCAGGTGTTGATTCTAACAGACAACACAACTGTCATGTGGTACATCAAAAAACAAGGGGAACACATTCTTATCTTCTATGCAGGCAAGCAATGATTTTATGGGAGACTGCGCTAAGTTTGCAACTAACTCTTCAGGCAAGGTTTCTGCCAGGAGCACAGAACTCCTTAGCAGATGTGTTAAGCAGACAAATCATGGATCCCCACAAGTGGAAACTGGATCTTCATGTATTTCAGAAATTGACAGTGTCAGGGGGACCTCCAGACATAGTTCTGTTCGCTTCTCCACAAACCCACCAGCTGCCAAAGTTTGCACAAAGGGGTTTCATCACACAGCTTGGAAAGTGGATGCTCTGTCTTTCAGTTGGACAAACCTTCATGTGTATGCCTTTCCACCTCTGCCTCTTCTTCCAAAGGTATTCTAAAGGTCAGACAAGACAGGCCAAGGATGATTATGATAGCTCCAGATTGGCCTCGGCTGCACTGGTACCCACTTCTAAGGGGTCTTGTGAAAAAGCCTCCATGGCCTTTACCTCTGATTCCTCATCTGTTATCTCAGAAGGGCGGTCATCTGCTCAATGTCAAGCTTCATCTCTTCATCTAAAAGCCTGGCATATTCTGTGTTGAAAACAGCAGGTCTCAACTTCCTCAACAAGTTTTAAATGTGATTATGGAAGCTAGAAGGCCTAGTACAAGGAAAGTGTACGCGGAAAAATGGAAGAGATTTTTATTTTGGAGTACAGCAAAGAATTTGGAGATTTCTGAGCCTAATTTGAGTGTGGCTCTTCAATATCTTACCGAGTTATTGGACAAAGGTTTGTCCTTTTTCTTCCATTAAGATTCATGCTGCAGCAATTTCAGCTCACTATGATTGTGACCCACCATTGTTTTCATCCTTTGTTCAAGCAGTTTCTTAGAGGGGCAAAGAATATAAGACCCCCAATGAGCTCCTACTCCTGCTTGGGTTCTCAATTTTGTGTTGGAAAAACTTACTCTACAACCTTTTGAGCCTGCAGCTACTGCTGATTTGAAATATTTGTCATGGAAGACTGCTTTTTTGTTGGCTATTACTTCTGCAAGAAGGGTGTCTGAGTTGCAGGCCCTTATGGCAGTAGAGCCCTTTTGATTTTCCATAAGGATAGGGTATCATTACGTACTAATCCTTCCTTTATGCCTAAGGTGGTTTCTAGTGTGGCTTTAAACCAAACTATTCATTTGCCTACTTTCTATGCAGATCCCCAAAATAAAGGGGAAAAGATTTTGCACACTTTAGATGTACACAGGCAATTGCGTTATTATTTGAGCAGGACTAAGAATTTTAGGCAGTCTCAGCAGTTGTTTGTTTCTTTTGCTTTGAGTTCACAGGGCAAGCCTGTGTCAAAACAAACTATTTCTAGGTGGATTGGCTTTTGCATTGCATTTTGTTATTCCCATCATGGCAAGGAGATTCCAGCTGGGATTAGGCCTCATTCCACTAGGGCTACTGCCACTTCAACAGCATTTCTAAGGGGGGTGGCAACTAAGGATATTTTGGAGGCAGCTACTTGGAGTTCAGTGCATACTTTCTCTAAACATTATCACCTTCCTATTTCTCTAAGCTAGGGCTGGTTTTGCCACAGCTGTTTTACAAGGCATGTTGTCAGCTCCTGCTACTTTATAAATTTTCCAGCCTCCCTTACCTCTGCTTTGGGATTCTACCCAATAGACAGGACTGAAGCAAGAGAAGACGAAAAACATAGTACAGTTTTGTACCTACCATAAATGTAGATGTTCGAGATTCCCATTGCTGCAGTCCAATTACCCCCCCTCCTTCCCTCTGTGTTTAGGGTGGTTGTGTAGGTGAGTTTATGCTATATTTTGTGTATATTTTACATATATATATTGTACATGTTTTTGGTGCAGGTTGTTTTGGGCTTGTCTTTTTGGGTCTTCTGACATCTGGGGCAAGAAAAGACTGAGGTATGCGCGGTCATGCATTAGCCTGGACTGCGTCAGTCTAACCCCGAGCGCATACTCTGGTATTGGGGACTGGAGGGACTTTCCCAATTGTCAGGACTGCAGCAATGGGATCCTCGAACATCTACATTTATGGTAGGTACAAAACTGTACTTTTATAGCAAATCATGAGACTTAAGTCATTAAATTTGATAGGTATTTGAGTTTCAAACATTTTATCCTTCAGAAAATACATGTAATGAAAACCTGTTATTCTAGTAACTTTCTATTTTATTTGACATAATTAAAATCTGTCTGTACTTTTGTGATGTTGTCCCTTATTTTGGATCCAGATTTTTAAAGAAAGGGTGAAAGACTGGAAGATCAC
>NW_025059745.1:0-5470 GCF_019279795.1 Protopterus annectens
TACATTGATTAGCCTAATTTCCTTTTTGATACACTAATGTTATGTTTTTTGTCACTAAGTTGACAGAAACCACATTAACCTACTGGATAAAATTATTTGGTTAAATTTACCATTGTTGCTAATTTCCTTTTTGATCCTATGTATGTCTGTCACTTTAACATTTCTTTTTCTGGAGTTGTCAGTACTACAGTAGTCAAAGTTCATATTCTTAAATTATATCTGATATTATCACCTTTTTCTAGTCCAATCAATTATAACCCTTTTATTCACTTTCAGAGTAAGCTGTTAACATGTCCTGTTATGTTTTATCCCTTCATCTTCACTGGCCAGAGACACATTCAGCTTTAGCAATGTCTGCAGGCAGCCTGATAGCACTGTGTATTTTAATGCAGGGTAGTAAGCGTCCCAGGCTTACCTACAACTTTTCAATGATTCACTATGTGAGACGGTTCATATTTATTTAACTTGGAGGCTACTTCTCACCTCAGAACACAATCAGTAAGCACAACACCCATACAAACAGAGCACAGAGCACTTCCACTAAACAAAGTTATGTCAAGGTTATTAAGAGAACAATGCCTTAGCCTCCCAGACTAAAGAAAAGAAACATTAGACATTAGTATACACAGCAACACACCTACCTTAACCCTTTATACCCACAGTCATTAAACATACTTCTAAGATTCACAGTGTTATAGACTTATGGCCTACTGAGACAGCATGTATCTACAGTAATGTTTTAGTAATAGGTGACTCTTTTGTCAGGCATATGGTCACCATCCTTACCATACTAGATCAAAACAGAGTGACAGCTGTCTTTCTGGTGCCAGAATCCAGGATACAATGACATCTCTTAGATAATTATGACCTGATAGTGAACCACATGGGTGTGAATAACCTTAGACACTCTCTGCAGAGGGACATACAAAATGATATAGAGAAGGATATATTTGAGCTTACTATGTATGCATTTGTGGAAGGACAGACCTCAGTCCTGAGTGCTATTTGCCATCATCCAAAATAATGCCAATATTTAAAGACAAGATAATTGGCTTTAATAATTGGCTAAGTAGCTGGTGTCATTCTAGGTGGATTCAGTATGTGTCAGCTTGGGATGAGATAGCTGACAGACCTTCTTGCTTTGACAGTGAAGGTCAACAACCTCTTTTACTAAAGCTTTTGCTTTCTGGCTAAAGTCTTTGCTGGCCCCATAGTATATTTTTTTAGACAGAGTCCATGTGATGGACATTCCAACCTAGTAAATATTTGGAAGAAATTTAGGTGGCTTTTCTCAATGTCAGGAGCCTTAAAAACGCCGAAACGTGAAGCTGTCATACAACGTGAACACAATCTTATATGTGTATTTACAGAGACATTGCTTCAGAGCAATTAAAACACTCCCTCTGTTCCTGTTTATTATGCCTATCACATCTTAAGACCTTTGGGCAACTGTGAGGGATCATCTATATTTATCTAGGATAACATCACTACATGGCCAATCCCTTGGGATGCCATATTTGAATTCCTAGACATTCAAATAACTTTAAATAAGAACACTTACCAGTTCTTAACTAGCTGTAGAATACCCTCTATGTCCGCTTCTAAGCACAATAACTATCTCAACACATTAACCCTAATCCTCATTAAATCCAACACCTTTCTACTAGGGGACTTCAACATTTTATCAATAATCAAAACTGGCTGATCTACACTGCCAAAGGTTGGCATACCCTAGTTTTCCTTGACATTATAAATGATAACATTCTTGTCTACTGTTCACAAACATGGCCACTTCTTGCACATTTCCATATGTATCATCCTGCTTGTTAACTCAGACAATAAATATAAATTAGTGTCCATTTCCTTTAAAAGTGGTAGCACTACCCCAGTACATACCACTGTGTTTAGGAACTTCTCAGATGTAAACCTTCTTCAGTTACTTGATGTACTAAATACATTCTGCTATAATCCTCCTCTAATGGATCTCATTGCTAAAGACAATGCCTATGTCTCTGCTTCTCCTCCCACATAATAGTTGTAGTGATAAGGTAATTCCTATCCACACCCAATATAGTGAGAAGTTTAAAAATCAAGTCAATACACAAGAATACCACTATGAATATATAATAAGAGCAATAAATTGTTTAATGTTTCTAAGAGGTCTCATTCTCTCTACTTTAATACTGCACCTAAGAAATGAGTGAAGAGCTTAATGGAACCATTATGAAGCTCAAAGTATGAGCTTAAAATAGCCATTAAAACCAAAAATAAATATAAATTGTACTTTATCTATGTCAGGAAATTAAGAAGTAACAGCCAAGAGTAACACTGGACACGTTGACTCAAAGGAAATAGCTAATATCCTGCCTGAAAAAAATGCAGTGCAAACAGTTATAGCTGTTGTACATGTTTCACAAGCTCAAGCCCCCCCCCTCCACCTTAATTACTATGGAACAAGCTTTGTCAATCTTTTCAAAAGATAAGAACATTTATCCCATTTACCTAGAAAATATGCCAGGTTAGGGTCTATATCACCAAATCAAAAAACCCTTTACGCAAATACCTAAACGTCGACATCTATAATGCGAAAATCCCGAATGCACTAAACAGCGAAAAATAAAATAACGAACTGTCATAGTCGGCCAACCCCACCACCCGCTATATACTATCTCATGTTCTTTCCACTGTTCTAATTAGGGATCGCCACAGCAGATCATCTGTTTCCATTTCTTCCTGTCCTCTGCATCTTGCTCTGTCATACCAACCACCTGCATGTCCTCTCTCACCACATCCATAAACCTTATCTTAGGCCTTCCTCTTTTCCTGTTACCTGGTAGCTTCATCCTTAGCATCTTTTTCCCAATATACTCAGCATCCCTCCTCAGCACATGTCCAAACCAAGGTAGTCTTGCCTCTCTAGCTTTGTCTCCAAACCTTCCAACCTGGGCTGACCCTCTAATATACTTATTCCTGATCCTGTCCACCCTTGTCACACCCAGTGCAAATCTTAACATCTTTAACTCTGTCACATCCAGCTCTAACTCCTGCCTTTTTGTCAATGCCACTGTCTCCAACCCATATAACATAGCTGGTCTCACTACCCTCTTGTAGACCTTTCCTTTCACTCTTACTGGTACTCGTCTTTCACAAATCACTCCTGACACTCTTCTCCACCCACTCCATCCTGCCTGTACTCTCTTCTTCACCTCTCTTCCACACTCACCATTACTCTGAACTATTGACCCCAAGTATTTAAACTACCTGCCCAAACAAAGGAAATAAACCACATACATACAATAACTAAACCCTACTTCTAACCTAAAGTAAAGCACCAAAACCCTACTTCTAACCCTACACTAAACCCCACATACACAACTAACTAACTATGCACTATCCTTAACCCGCATTTATATCATGTTATGGAAAGATGAAAATAGCAAATGCTATTTCATTGAACCTAAAATATCTAAACCACATAATATCGAACATTCAAAATAGCAAATTTTTTCCTTGGGAAAAAATTTGCTATTCCGAAACAAATACACACAATACAAGCACACCTAAAAAACATCAATATACACACACACATACACTTATAATCCTACAACTAACCCTACACTAAACTATACATACACTACTATCTATCCACTTACCTTAACCCAAACCCTAACCCTAAGGTCCGTCACTATCGCACACTCACCTAACCCGTGCCCTAACCCTAACTCACCTAACCTGCGCCCTAACCCTAACTCACCTAACCCATGCCCTAATCCTACCAACCACATAATCACACACTTACCTGAACCCGACCCATAAATCTCCACCACAGCCCTGAAAACAGCGAAGCCACAGAACCGGTCAACCAAATTCTTTCCCTAGGAAAGAATTCAGTGTTCTGCAGCTTCGCTATTTTTAGTGATCGATTAAAATGGGTCGATATTAGAACATTTGAAGTTTTAAAACTTCGATGTTCTGATATAGACCCCTTAACCCCTCCCTAACCCTAAGGCTGTAACTACCACACACATCTCCTACAGACATACACCCAAAAAAATAAATAATACACATACATACATTTAACAAAACCCTATTTCCAATACTACACTAAACCCCACATGCACAACTATCTATGCACTATCCTTAAACCCTCCATAACCCTAAGGTCCATAACTACAGCACACCTCCCCTATAGATATACACCCCAAAAAAATATATAATACACATACATACAGTTAAATAAATCCCTACTTCTAACACTACACTAAATCTTACATACAGGACCTATCTATTCACTTACTTTAACCCACATCCTAACCCTAAAGTCCTATCTATCGCACACTTACCTTATGGAGCTATACCGCAGATGGGCCAACTATTACACTTTGACATTTAAATATTCGCTATTTTGGACGTTCAGTGTTTCTGTCCTTCGTGCAATCCGTGTCGCTCTTTTCGTATTCGCAATTACGGTCTTTCGATCTGGTAATAGGAACCCCCAGGTTACCTGATTATTCATACTGCAAATGGCTTGTCTGAATTTCTGTTTAATCTTTTTAATCTAAGCCTCTCCTCTGGTTACATTCCCAAAGCCAGATAAATGTCCATTACAATGTTATTGCAAAAAGTGTCCCAACTGTGGACTTTGGTAATTATTGACTTATTAGTCTTCCATGCTTCATTTGGAAAGCAATACAGCATATTACCTTAGACCTCATTAATTGGGATATTGAAAATCCTTTAACCCTGCATGCTTACTAATTCAGCTTTGTCCAAAGAAGGTCTTGCTTTTTTAGCGTCATTCATTTATTTTAAAATTTGGCTGAGGCCTTTGACATTATTCATCGTGCAGGTATCTTTGACACACTTTTAAATGTAAATGTAGATATTTATGCTGTTTGGTGGAGAGCTAACTACTTGTTTGAGCCGACAGGTTTGGAGTTGTAGGTACCACTTCTGAAAGCAAAAAAAAAAGGTTACCTGTGGTATACCACAGTGTTCAGTATTGGACCTCTCCTACTTGACAGCTATTGCTCAGACATCCAGGGCAGTGCTCCTGGCTTATGATTATCTATGTTTGAAATCATCTGTAAACTGGGTGTTATTCGATCTTCCTCTAACTAACAATTGCTCCAACCTGGTTTATATCATGTTAACAATTGTGCAAGGACAATGTACTCAAATTAAATGTGAAAAGTGTAGTATAGTTTGTTTTGATAAACAAAACATTTCCACATATCATATAGGTGAAACACCCTTACAAGCAGACACTGCTATAAGAGACCTAGATATTCTTGTTGATAATTCATCCTCATTTGGCCATCATGTCTCTACAGTAGTTCAAACTAAATCTGCCCATATTTTTGTGTAGCCCTAACACATGCTGTTTTTAGGTGCTGCCATTCTTCTTCAACTCCACCTATTTCATCCTCTTCTTGGGGTGCTAGTGCCCTGAGTAATTCCTTGAACTGTT
>NW_025059746.1:0-5411 GCF_019279795.1 Protopterus annectens
CTCCCAACATCCTTAACAAAAAAAAAAGTCAAGGGTTGCTCATTTGGGCATTTTGTGTAGACTCAGGATTTTATTGCTCCAACAACCTCAGGGCAATGTTCATTGAGAGGCTACCATTATCTGGTGAATAATCTCATTCACAGATTAGCAAAAGGGACTGTTATACACACCACTGTTTGGGAATAATGATTTTGGGTATTCATCCCAGTAGACAAAACAGGAGAATTCTAGCCATTTATCATCTTTTAGAATTCAAGGAGATGAAACATTATTAAAGTTTTGGTTTGTGTTACAAACCAATGATGAATTGATCAATGAGGCCAGCTTTGTTAGAAAAGCATATTTAGGTTTTGAGCAAAGCACACTACTTATGACAACTCAACAAAGGAATGGCACCTTTAAATCAGAAGTGTAACAATGCCTTTGATTATTAATAATAACCTATATATCTACCATCCAACTTGAAACCAAGGTCACTACACTTCTACGAGGTGTGGTGTACATTGGATACTGTTTGACTTGTGGTGCTTTTATGGGAAAACTGAAAGGGAGTTTGAGCATACATATGCACATCTATGATATAGGTAAAAAAAAGTAGTGCATTCTATAAACACTCCCTTAGTTGTCCTAATTTTAAACTTGCCTTTATGGTGCTTGAACAAGTCCATCCAAGTAATAGGGGTGGAGATTGGGAATCTACCCTGGAATTCAAGGAATTAATCTGGCAGCTAAGGCTTGATGCTAGTAGTTTACCTGGCATGAATGAGATGTTAAGTATAGGATGTACCAAGTCCTATGCACGAGGGGATGCACGGTCCAAACCAAGTAGAGAGCTCCAAATAGACCAGCAAGGCAGCACAGAGTTCAATATATTTATTAAATACTGATGAGTAAAACAAACTAGTTTCGGCCAACAGCCTTCTTCAGTGTAAAACAGTATAATCAAGTTCATTTGCATCATCCTTTAAATACATATCAAGAGCCAATCAAAAGGTTGAGCTCATGAATACTGATAAGTTTGAAAAATATTTGTAAAACATGTTTTGGGGCACTTAGAGTAAATCATATAGATATACAATGAAAATTGATGTATATACTGGGGATCCATCCATAACAGGAAAAATAACCACCAGGTGAATACATGAAACTAAACAAATTATTAGTATATTCTAACATTTTCATATGACAATATATTCATACTTATAGTTGTTTTTTATAATCCCATACTGGATGAGCCTCTATCACATGCTATGCAGCAGTACTTGGTTAGAAAAACCATATATGACAATATCAAATACTAACGTTCAAAGGACTCAAACATGCTATGTCATAAGGAGCATATGTTGGACCAGTTGTTATATATATATAAAGATGTATATATATAGAGATTGGTAGTGGGCAACACAAATGATGAACATAGAGCACAAAGTAGATCAACAATAATAAGAATGGCAGCCTGAACATAAAGGCTTTCACACTTGTCCAGCATAAACATTACACCTATTATATATCTGTCCAAGACAAGATAACAGGCCACCAATAATAAGATTAATTATTAATATGTTCTAACTTCTCCATCTGGCAATGTATTCATACTTGGGATCTAATTAATCTTCCCATATTGAATAGAACACCCACGTGCTTATAACAGTTTTGAATTGACGACCCCATGGCTAATAAATAACAATTATAGATATTGAAAGAATTCCTGCATGCTATATCTTAAGGAGCATATATTTAACAGGTACGATGTATCTACCCACATATGTATATCAATATAGGTCAGTTGTTAAACATAACTTGTAATGGACATGGAGTACAATATAAAAATTGAATCAACAATACTGAAATCAACAGCCTAAACATAAAGGCTTGCACATTTCCTCCAAAAAGTGATAGGGGCTGTTATATCTCTAGTACATATATATAAATGGCACCACTTACAAACCAAAAAAAGAGGAAGAGAAAAGTGACAATGCATCTAGTTTCAACTTACATTATGCTAACAAATATAAATACTCAGTCACCTGACTGGCAAGTTAAGTGCCTCCATTGACTCCCACAAAAGAGAATTTATTCTTAACTACACTTAGCATATCAAACATAGTATTACAAAATAGTCCATATGACTTGATATCTTAACACCCTGTTAAATATTGAACCAGGATGTTTTGACATTCATAATCTTAAAGAAATATAAATAGGAGACAAATAGAAATTCCCCACTTAGTGTCCTATTATTGAATGTACTAATACTAACTCAATATATTCCCTACAAGTGATCATTTAGTCGTGAAATAAAGCCCCAGTGTAATAATCCAATGTTTCTCCTTTATCAGTAGCCCATGCCAACCTTGTTTGTTTGTTCTGGTCCTCTAGAAATGCTGGCCACGACCATAAAATTGAATCTTGAGAATGTTTTAATGTGTGTTGATATAGGCACTGGTCTCCTTGTGGTTTTTGATATCACTGCGATGTTCGCTTCATTCTAAATCTTAAGGCTCTGGAAGTTTGTCCAACATAGAATCCCCCACAGTAACAAGAAGACACCACCTTGTGTCGCTACTGCAGTTTCCAAAGATCTTATTATCAAAAACTTTACTAGTATTTCACGAATTGCAGGTGAATGTCCTGGATTTCAGCATATATTGACAGGGAAACCACAATGGCCACACAGGGGAACGCACTCCAATGAGTTCATCACCATGAAGTGCGTCAGCTGTTTATGAGTAGTCCCCCACTTGCCATAAGTATGTTTAAAATGTGAAAAAATAGGAACCTAAGGTCTTACCACGCTTATAAGGAGAAAAGACAACGGGTCCCAAAAAATCCTCGCGAGTTTATCACACAATAAAATGTTCCAAATGTTTATTAATGATGTTTCTAATCATATTAATGTTTCTGCTATATAAGTGGGTGATAAAACCTAACACTTGTGTTAGAAGAGGATTGATTTTTATTTTTATTCTGATATTGTAATAGGTCGCCTCACAAGACGATTAGCCTCTACTCTGGAGCCTACACAATATCAAATCCATCATATCCCCTGTTAATAAACCTCTGACTGAGATCCCTACTGGCCAATTGATATTCTCCATGTTGGAACTGAGACGCTTTGATAATGTGATAAACTGGGAATTGGAATACTCCTGATTGTGTGACGGGATAAACTTGATGCATGTGGGTTGTGGGTGTTATATTGCGGGTACTTGCGAAACCCCTCAGACAGGAGAGTATTGTCTGTTCCGGCTACTGTGACATCCAAAATTGATAGACTTTTATCAGTTACAGAAAATTCAAGTCCCCAGACATTATCATTAAGATATTATTCAACAAATTCCCGCAAGTATCCTAATTCTCCCAGCCACACCAACCAGCAGTCAGTCCAGATAACGCTCCAAATATCCATTTCCCACCTGAAAGATGTTGTGTGGGATGTATCATGATCATAAATCTCTCAAATATACCATGAACAGGTCAGTGATATATAGGGGCAAAAAGGATGCCCCCATAGCTTACTCCAAAGCTAAATAACATTGGCCCCCAAAGGGCAGAACATTCTTATTTAACATGCTCGACATACATATCAAAAGGGTGTTAAACTCCGTGAATATAGGTTTACCCTTTCCAACCAATATTGTAAGGATTGAGACCCGCTTCAGTGGGGTATGCTTGTATATAATGATTTTACATCCAAAGTACAAAGTACCACCTGTGTCTCATTGGGTTTCAATTAGCTGTAGAAATTGTGTAGTCCTGCAATCTAGATTCGATATGTCCCAACAGAGGTTTGAGATATTTGGTGAGGAAATATAGGGGTTCAAATAGAGCCTATTCCCATAATCATGGGTCTACCCGTGGTTTTCCTGACTTGTGGATTTTGGGTAAAAGATATAGTATCTGTTTGGACGGTTCCTGGCTAATTTTAAGTGAATCCAAGCATTTTCATTTATGATGCCTCCTCAAAGGCCAACTGCAAAGCGCCAATCTCATCCTTAAATACTGGTGTGGGGATCTATGGACATGTGTACATATAGCACTTCATGCCTGACAATTGAGTTAACCTTCATGAATGTAACTGCAGTGTTCCAAACCACAACTGCACCTCCCTTGTCAGCAGGGACAATAACTATGTCTTTATTGTCACACAAGGTATTCAAAGCTATCCTGTCATCATCCGGGATAGGATTGCTAGCCAGCATGATATGTCCTATGTTTTAGAAAGTGAATATCCCTCAAAATGGAGTCCATGAAAATAGATACATGTTTACTCATAGGAGGTTTTACAAATATTTTTCAAACTTATCAGTATTCATGAGCTCAACCTTTTGATTGGCTCTTGATATGTATTTAAAGGATGATGCAAATGAACTCTGATTATACTGTTTTACACTGAAGAAGGCTGTTACCTAAACTAGTTTGTTTTACTCATCAGCATTTAATAAATACATTGAACTCTGTGCTGCCTTGTTGGTCTATTTGAGCCTCTATGTTAAGTATAGGGGCCAGTTCAAAACTCAGAAGAGCCAGATTATAGCCTACAGCCCACAGTGCATTTTCTAACACAGGTTAGCCATTTTATACACAAATCTAGTGTGGTTGTTATTTCAATGTTTAATGTTTAGACAACTCTTGTTGTTCAATACAATATTACTTTTAGGCTATTTACAGGTTCCACGTTGTTTTTAAAAACAGCCATGTATGCTTTTATATACTAAATTGCACAGTACATATTATATTTTATATTAAATGTATATGAATTTTCAGTTTTGGTTTGCACAAGTATGCATCCCAACAGATTTTTAGTAATATATTACAGCTGAAACAGCATATGTCTTTAAATAATTTTCAACAGCTTGTTCTGTTTTATTTAATTAAATTCAAGCATGCGGATTTTAGGTATATAGGTAGTGCTTCACAGTTTGTTTTTCACTCTGACTTGATAAAGCCTGGAATTGTCCAGGGCGAAAGCCATCTTTAACTCGTGTTTTCTCTGGGTGCTAAAGGATTCGTTTGGGAATAAACCTGCTTTTACCATCTTATTGCAGCAGTTGGATTATTGTCTCCACGGGTGTGTTTGGATATTGTTCTCAGTTGCTCTTTATTTTTTGCGAGTTTTCGTTTATATCTGACCATGAACTATTTACTGTTTCCACACCCAAACATCTCCCCCACCCATGGAAACCACAGTGTATACCTTTCCTACAGCTAAATTGACACTACTAGTGACAGTGGTGGGGGATTTTGCAGCCCCAAGGGAAACACTGCTCAAGATACAGAGCATAGCTTTACAAATGCAATCTATAGCACCTACACGTATGTATGATCAGCCATCACTGGTAAACCCAAAGACTACCTCCTAGACAAGGACAATTAGTCTATGGACCCTGCAATAAACAGGCTATACTACA
>NW_025059747.1:0-6355 GCF_019279795.1 Protopterus annectens
TGTACATCTTCAAATAATGAAGTTTAACCCTCCTAATAGGAACATTTGTGCCAAATTCTAAGCTGCTAACACAGGATCTAGTTAATGTGAAACTGAGTTTATCCATGTTAAGATGCATGTTATTGCCTATGCTTCTGCTTTCCCTAATTGGCATTTGTTCTTTCTTTATCTTTATCCCCCCTCCCCAGATCTGAAAACTAGTTACATACTTTCAGAAATCATTACATTTTAGCCATGAAGAAACCAGTGTTTTGTATTTTATTGCCTTATTATCAGATTGCCTCAATGGAAAAGTAAGAGGAGGAAGAAAAAACATATTCCTCTGTTGCAGCCTGAAAGGCAAGCTGAAACATTTATTGCTAAATGACATTTCATTATTCAGTGTTCTTATATTTACTTGTTTTCACTTAAAAATTTGTTATTAGATTAAGCCAAGAGTCTTAATCCAGGCATTCGCCTGTGCAAAATTAAAAGAAAACATATCATCTGTACATATATTATGATATGTGTAATTTTACTCCCAATTTCCAACCTCAAGAACCCAAGATTACAGTATATTAACTTAAACATCCTTTTGTCTAGCTTTTCTTCTCTTTTTGCACTGTAATCCCTATACTTCTTAATACCAAAAAAGAAGAAAGAAAGAGAAGAGGAATAAAAAAGGCACCTTTTTACTTTAATAACTTTTATCACATGTAATAACAACTAAAATACTTTACTATAAATTATGCAGTTTCTTTAGGGATAAGTTTCATAGAAATATTGTTAAGCAAATACATTGTTTTATTTATAGTTACATTTCCTTCCTCCTCCCCTCTTCTCAGAATCCTTCTAGACATTAATGACATGAAGTGAGGCAAAAGAATTTCAATTCCTTACACGTTTAACAAAGTCAACACAAGCCCAGTCTTTCTACTTATACAACTGTATTTCACAAATGAAATTGATGCCTTGCAGTCTCCCTCTCCCATTTATTTACTAATTTCTGTGTTGCTGGTCTTCTTCCTGTTTATCTCCCATCTCCCTACCTCAGATTCCTGTTCAGTTCCATGGTACTCCTGATTCTTCTGGTCATCTTGTGTGCTTTTCTCTGTCTCTCGGGTATTTTCCTTTTGAACAGTGGAAAAGATTTCACTGGTAATGTCTTTCTGCATGCTTTATTATCAGTAGAATGAGAAGCAGAGTCTCCTTCTACTTGATGGCTCATTTTTTGTTGGACAAATTTTTGCATTTCCTCCTTAGCCTGCTCTACATCAGAAAATGACTTTGATCCTCCAGGAAAAAAATATTCTGAAGACAGCTGGATAGAGCAGCTTGAATCTCACACCCGCCTCTTGACATTCCCTAATTGCTGGAATAAATTTGCTTTTTTTCTGCCTGGTCTACAGTGAATAATCATTTTCCATATGTAGCTGATATGTTTTCTCTAAGGCAACAAAAGTAGAAAGGGATGCTTTACTGTCTCCAACTTTTAATACTATGCTCTTTTGTCAAGATCAACTTTTTTATGCTGGTATGTATAGATAGCCTTGAACATATGCCACCTAGGCAGCCACCCAGGGCACCGCTCTAAAGGGTCACTTTTCCAGTATTTATTTGTTTATTTTTTTGTACTAAAGAAATTATTTCTTTAAAATATGTTGAATGAATACAGGAAAACCTGAAGAGTAAGACAAACTGTGAAAAAAGGAAGAAAGGAAAAAAAAGTAGTCTGGAGTGTATAGGTAGACCAGGATGGGGGCATTGGGTGATGTGGGGGGTGCTGTGAAACCCTTTTGCCTAGGGGACCAGTTCAGCAAAGGCTGGCCCTGTTGGTAGGTTTGCATTTTTACTAATAAAGATGTTGGCTGCTTTCTCATGGCCAGATTTAGACCATACACACTGTGTGCCCTTTCAATTAACTGTTCCTACTATGGAATACTAGTTATGTTGATAATTTGCAGCTTCATAAAATTAATACAGTCTGTTCTTTCTAGTTTATCTGGTACTGCGGAAAATCTCAGATTTTCCCTAAGTGCTCTTGTCCTTTAATTCTACCATTTTTGAAACATTTCTTCTTGATCAGGCTCATACTCAGCCAGCCTTTTCTTAATTTGACCACTAATGATTGCAGTTTTATCAGCTCATCTGAATATCTGTTTAAAGATTCTTCCATTTCTTCCAGACTTTTTATTTGACTTGATATACTCCTTCAGTGTTTTATTTTATTTTAATCAGCTCTGAGCACATTTGGCTTATTTGTTTTCCAGTAGATTAGTGGCAGTCATGTTTTCTATGAAAGCTTTTTGCTGAACAGCTGTAGGATTCTTCACAGTCAGTGTTTTCTCTTCACATTTTCTAGTTGATTTTCTTTCAGACTCTCTTAATTTCTGCTTTGCAGGAATTCAGGCTTTGTACTTACTAGCCAGTAGCTGAATTTTACTCAAGTTGATAATATTTCTGGATATAGTTTCCCAGTTTCTGTTTTCACACTGGGAGAGCTAAAGTTAAGCTCTTGACTAGTGTGCAGCCATCTTGGAAACCATAACTTTTGCCATGATTTTCTTCCTTCTGTTACATAGCATATTGATGTTGTGATTCCACCAGGGTGATTTGATTTTTGAGTTAGTTCTGTACTTATTCCTATTGAGTACAACTGTCTCTATACACAGTTATTAACACATTTGTAATAGGGTTTCTGTAGACAGTTCTACATAGGCAAAAGTGTTCTCATGGATTAGGAAGATTTGAAAATGTTCCAGGTTATTGCTTAGTAGGAAGTAAGCCTTAGAATAGTTCCTGAACATTCCAGTGTTGGCCGAGGTTCTGCGTTTAATTTTCTGCTTCAAAGAGATCATTTTGTGATCTGACTTCACCCAGAGAGGACATTGCACTAGGATGTGTCCAGTGATTTCTATATTAAAGAGGACTAGATCCAGTATATTTGTGTCCCTGGTCAGCGTATTGACAAGCTGGTCCATGGAGTTTGTATTTACAAAATCCAGAAATCTCTGTGCCTACATGTTTGGTGTTGTATATGATTCACAAGATAATAGTGGGGTAATTAAAGCCACCCATGAATATGGTATTGGGCTGGATGGTGAGTGTTTCCAGTAATCTTAAATGTATGTTATGGGTTTCCTGAGTCATACAAGGGGGCCTATAGCTTCCAAGGAAATGGTATTGAATTTTGCCTATGGTGATTTGAACATGGAGAAACTCAAATACATCGTCCTGCTTGACCAGCCTTGAGTTATATTTTTGATGTAAATCAGGATTCCTCTACCGTTAGTCCTGCCTATCTAGTAGTTGGTCATGTGACATGCATATCACTTTTGAGGTATGCATGCCCACCATGTGGGGAGTTGCACTGCTGCCATGACTTCTGGTCTGTGTCTGTTATGACAACACTTGACATTAACTAGTAGATGCGCAGCTTAGGGATCCAGGCTCAGACAGCTGCTACCCACAGCATTGTGAAGGTGAGTGTGCTTTGTGAGACTATAAGAATCATGTGCACAGTGATATGGAGTATAAAGACATAGAGCATATAATGCTTCTGAGGGGTTGCAGGTTGCAAGTGGTAAATGCTGCCTTCATAAGGGCTGCTCAAAAGCCAAAAACAAAGACCAAAAATCCAAGAGAAGAGAGAATCCTGAAGATCGCTCTTATCCTTTAAATTTGTTTTTTTGCAGGAGGGGAAAGCCCCTTGCACCCCGAAACTTTATATACCTAAAAGAAAAGGGTGTATTCCAAGAAATGGCTATATGTAAGCCCATTTTTTCAGCCATTCAGTCTCCATTTTTTGAGACTTGCTCTAGCAGGTCCTGGTATTTAAAATGGTTACCCTTCATAAGATATTACATGAAACACATTGTAACCACCCTCTGGTCTGGCTTCATAGGCCACACAGTCCATGGCCATGGGAAGTTCCAGCTGCAAAGTGTTCAGGCAAAGACCATTCCAACCCAGACTACATAGCCCATTGCTAATAGAACATCATTGTTACCTTTGGCTACATGACCCAACATCTCTGTTCATGGGCATTGCCCCTCCTCTGGCTCAACATATAGAATGAATCAACATGCCGCTTGCATACAGTCCTGTAGTTCTCCCCCTTCCCTGTCACATGTGGTCACAAAGCCTGCCACCTCTGTTTGTTGGAATCATCTAATTCATGGACAAAACTGCTTATCAGGATAAACACATGGGATTTCCCATCAGGATGCATGAACACAATCTCATAGTGCTACCTGTCATGGACCACATCAAATCCTGACACTATGTACCAATACAGTGGAATCTGCCATTGATCAAATGATGACAGCTAGACCTCATTGCTGGAGAATGTGATCCCTGACTCCACACCACCACCTATGGCTTATGGCTAGCAAGTTCATCTCCCATAACTCTACTCATACTTAACCTGCCGGGGGGGAATACCACGATCAAGAAGGTGGAGTTGACCCCTGTGATTTCCCCAAATGTGGGAAACACAACTGCATAATTTATGGTACAGTATAAGATTGTATATATGCCTCTGTACAGAAATTTTTTTGTCATTTGTTGTATTTGTACTGTTATGTTATGGAGCTTTTCTCCCTGGGCCTCCGTTGTAAATGGACTTTGTTCCAGTTAGACTTTCCCACTAAACAAATGTAAAATAAAATAAAATAAAAATAAAAAATACTCCATAATATAGTGTTACAGTCACTTGTCACTGCATCCCTCCAACCTTTTCAAGAGAAGATGACTGCGTCCTGTCCAACCCCTAACCTGTGTGGATATGGTGATGTCAGATACACAGTGTGGCCAAACCATACACTACCCTGTATAGCCTCAGTGTGATACCCTATATATACTTTTATTCTGTGTTATCTGCATAATGACCCACAATTTTGGAGACTATTCTACATCTTTGCAAGTGCTGCAATATAGAGAGAAAGAGAGAAACCGAGACAGTGTCTACCTCTGAACGGCTTCCATTTCCCTCCCTTAGTTCTCCATCTTGCCTTTTGTCGCTAGTACAATTGCTATGAAAGGTCCTGCCCAAGATGTTCTTGCTGTTCCATCTGTTTCCCCAATATCACGTTGTACAGCATGTCACACACAACAAAATTCTATCTTGCTAAAGATGTCAAAACTAGTTTTCCAGTGCCACTCCTTAGGCATCTGGACATTGGAAGTATCCTTTCAGTAGTTCAAAACAGACTCTACAATATTTCACATTTCTGCATGGGATGTGTTATATGCATTTCTTGCACGGACTGGAGTTACCTATGACAGCCATCAAATAGGACTGTATGGCATATTTGACATTTCCTGCAATACACAGAAAACAATATAATATATGTTGTCTGATCCTTGTTTGTATGGTGTGTGTGTGTGTGTGTGTGTGTGTGTGTGTGTGTGTGTGTGTGTGTCTTGTGATGTGTGTGCGGCGTGTGTTAATCTTGGCGTGTGTGTGTTTGTGTGTGTGTGTGTGTGTGTGTGTGTATGTGTATGTGTGTATATAGGTGTGCTGCGGTGTGTGCGCCGCGGTGTGTGTGTGCGCGTGTGTGTGTGTGTGTGTGTGTGTGTGTGTGTGTGTGTGTGTATGTGTGTATATATACGTGCCTATCTAGCATCTGTGTGTATGTACAAACCAGGTGATCATGTGAAAAATCCCTTCATAGGAGACTTTGGTATAGGTTGGACATGAGCCAATTGTGGGAATCATGTTAAATGTCTCAGGGGTTTAAAGACACATGTATAAATAATGGCCTGAATATTACAAACCATTTGGCAGTTTAGGGAATAAAAGCCCTTACTGTTGACATTACTTTACTTACCGTCATTTTGGACCAGATAGGCCTTGCTGGTAACATGTATCCAGTTTATATCAAAATAAAGCATGTTGTGCAGTTGTGTACTGAACTGCAAAAGAATATATTATTTTGCATTACTAAAACACAGAATTTCATTCCACCCTTCAACACAATAATTATTTCATGAAAGCAACAGTTTACATAGCCCTAAAAGCTTGACAGACATACTACTGTCTGAACAATTATTGGAAGATAACCAAAATCACTAGGTGTACTTTTAATCTTCCCTGGTTACCCCCTCACCATGTAAAACTCAAAGCATCTCTATAATAACAAGCCCAATGTGCATGTTGAATTTTAGCATCATGACAATCTGGACCATTCTTAACTTCAAGAGGGATGATAGATGGTAGAAAGCATCTTGAAGTCTTGAGTTTCCATCTCTCTCCAATTGCATACTGTATGAATGTTAGCGTCATTTAACCAGAACCACGAAGAGAAGTCAACAGTGAAAATAGCCATTAATGTCTGATTGGTTTACCTACATAAATAATTTTAGAAAATGGGCC
>NW_025059748.1:0-6202 GCF_019279795.1 Protopterus annectens
CCATAGAAAAAAAACCTTTTTTTTTGGCCTAATGGGGCAATTTCCTTTATACTTCTCTGTAACACTTTTATTAACTTTACATGTTATACAGTAACATAGGTGCATGCACAGTTATAAAAGAAAACATGCCATTAAAAGCCTTTTTATGCATTATATTATATGGTTTCCTTCACAATTATTATTCAGTTTAACAATACAAGTCCTCCCTTTCCCCTGTAATTTAATTTTCCTCCTGAACATTATTCTATATTTTTGCTCCCATAGGTTCCATTTGTTTCTATGTAGTTTGTTCCCATTTTCTAAAATATCCCATCTTCAATTATTTTATCTTCCTTTACAACATTATTGAAGTCTGTTACATTTGGGTTTTAAATTTTTTTTATTTGCATCTTTTATTTTTTTGGCAACCAGCAGCATTAAAATTAGCAGGACCTTAATATGTCTATAGATTCATATTTCTGTATCCTAGCACCAAATAATCGTTTCCTTAGCTGCAATAATTTGCTTTTTTTATGATAAAGTACTGTATGGGGTTTTTTAATCTGTCATCTTGTTACCTTTCCAAAAACATGTTTCTAGAGCACATCACATCTCCAAAATTGTTATCTACCTGTGTCAGAAATGTCCCTTTTATATTCTTAACCAGTATTCTCAAACTGAAATATCCCTAAAGAATATTGTGCCTGTTATTGTAGGCAACTAAATACTGAGGCAACATAAAGAACTCTTGAGGAATTCCATATTCTTCACCAAAGGCATATTCCAGATAATAATAATAAGCCTATTTCAATGTAAACAATCAATAGGTTCATAGGTTCATACTAGGCTATCTGCCCGAGGGCATTTATAAGCCTAGATTTTTGGCTTACGCCACCCCTTTAGTATGGGGAACTATACCCATTATTTTGCTGTGCCTCTGTCGAGAAGTGACACGGAGGTAATTCCTGGGGTATATCTCCGCTTTCCTATACATTGGTTAAGATTTTTCTTGAACAAGGCCAGCAGGGGCTCTGCCTCACATGTACCGGGATTTTTTTCCACAGAATAGGGGGTTTTTGGGTGATGAATCTTTCCCTCCAGCACGCCTATTAATAGCCGTGAGGTTTAAGTCTCCCGCCCTTGTGGCTCTGATGGATCTAGATTTTTTTAGGTGAAGCATATTCATCAAATCTGGGTTTGACATGGCCTTGTATGTTGGGCAAAGGTCACCTCTGAGCAAGCTGGACTGAATAGAGCTGGAGTTCTTTCAGTCGGGCAGCATAGGACAGATTTTGAGACCCTTTATCCTTTTGGTGAGGAACTTTGTGGCCTCTCGAGCTGCTCCAAGTGTCGGGTCAGATACATTCCCAATGGGGCAGTCTAGTCAATCATTGGGCTCATGAGTAACCACTAAAGGGAGACTATGACCTCCCTTGATCTAGATGAGAATCCCTCCATCATAAGGTGGGCAATGTAGAAGGACTTCGTAACTACTTTAGCTACATGGGTGTCAAAGACAGACTACTATCAACCTGGGTCCCCAGGTCCCTGATAACTTCTTCTGTGCTCAGTGGATTGCCACCTATTTGGTAGCTAGGGGTAACCTTGTTTTCCCAAAGGGTATGACTATGCATTTTTGGCATTTAACTTTAGGCCCTGGCTCTGGCACCAGTTATCCGTTTTTGTGGGCCCCTTCTGAAGGATATCTGTGCAAGATGTGTTTTTAACTATGGCCCCCAGTTTGCAGCCATCTGCAAACTTTGTCCGCCCTACCCCTCCTGTGTTCGCTTCTACTTGGAAAAGTAGATGCCAAACAAGAGTGGGCCCAGGACTGAGCCCTGTGGGACACCACTTGTGACAGGCTTTGAGTCTGACATGGCGCCAGCAACTCTGACCCTGTGGGTTCTGTCACTCAGCCAGTTTGCAACCCATCTTGTGATGTATGGGTTAACATTTAAGCTGATGAGTTTTTCAATGATACCCGAGTGGGGTATTGTATCAAAGGCCTTAGCCAGATCGAGGTAGGCTGTATGGACTGCCTTTCCCCCATCAATGGCTTTGGTGACTCGTTGGAAAAAGTCAACCAAGTTTAAAAGGCATGATCTGCCTTTGACAAAGCCAAACTGGGTTGGATCCAAAGTCTGCAAATTCCCTATGTCTTTATTTATGAGGTCCATTATGATCCTCTCCATGGCTTTGCAGATAAGGCTTGTCAAGCTAATGGGCGGTAATTTCCAGGGTCTGTGGAGGCACCGCCTTTGTGAAGTGGGACCACAGTTGCGGTGCGACACCCCCTGGGTACGGATCCAGAGGTAAGACTTTGATTAAACAGCTGTCCTAGCTGTGGGTTTAAGTCCTCATTGAGTTCTGGAGCACACAGCCGGGGGCACCATCGGGGCCCACGGGTGCTGTGTTTTTGCTTTGGAGAGAGCAGTTCTCACTTGGGCTGGAGATGTTTGGGGGCTGCACTCATTTGGTATAGATATCTCTCCTTTTGGGGGAGGGGAAAAGTTTGCACTGAACCTGTCAGCCAGTATGTTGGCAATGTCTGTAGGATCAGTAATCTTCACATCATTTTGAACTAGTTCTGAGCATATCTGGGAGTTTCCTCCCAGGTTTCTAACATAGCTAAAGAAGGCCTTATGATTGTCTTTTGAGTCTTTAGCTATTTTTCTCTCGAAATTTGCTTTGGATGATTTTATGAGAGCTCTTAGTTTTTACTTATAGTGATCAAGGGTGTCTTACCTTTTAAGGATTTTGCTTTATCTTGTAGTAGCTTCCTCCTTTTGTTGTAGAGTTTGTTTATGGCTGGGGTCCACCAGACTGGGCTTGCCTTTGGTACAAAGAGTCTTTGTTTTGCTTGGGATTGCCTTATCCATGCAGTCCTGCAGGTGCTGGTAGAAGGCTTTGGTAAGTGATTCAGCGGCTTGAGTACTGTTTTCCGCTCGGGGCCTGAAAGGAGACCACACTAGTCTTTAGAAGTGTGAAGTCGGCTTTTGAGAAGTTCTTTACTGTGGTCTTTTTATTTCAGGTGGGGTGGGATGAGGACCTCCAGCGAGATTAGTTTGTGATCTGATCTCACCAGTGAGGGGTATACTTCCGGTGTTGAACATTGTGCTCCCATGTTCGTGATGATGAGATCAAGTATGTTATCTCCTCTTGTGGGGATGGTGACTAGTTGTTCCATGGCATTTGAGTTTATGAATTCCAGGAACTTTTGGGCTAGGGTGTTTGGGCTTGAGTAGTGTTCCCAGTCTATATTAGGGTAATTGAAGTCACCTAGTATGATGGTGTTTGGTGATACATTTATCCCCTCTAGTGTTTTCAGGAAGGCCATGTGAGTTTCCTGAGTTTGTGAGGGTGGCCTGTAACATGCTACAATTTGCAGAGCAGTCTTGCCTATGGTTAATTGCACCTGGATGGTCTCCGATGCATCGTGCGTTGCCACCAGTCTTGAGGTGTGGGTGTCCTTGATGAATATGGATACCCCTCCTTTCTTGGTATTGTCCGGATTTTGGGGGCCCAAAGCATGATATGAGGTAAAACCTGATAGCTGGGGTGCTCTCAGGAGCCTTGAACCAGGTTTCTGTCACAGCACAGACATCGATGTTCTCCATACTGAGAAGGGCCTCGAGTGCGCATTTTGAGATTTAGACTTCTGGCATTGAGCAGCATTACCCTTATTTTTTTCCTTTTTGTGTTCTAGGGTGGTAGGTTTAGAATTTGAGCCTTGCCTAAAAAGGCACTAGGGGGGTGGCAAGAGCCTTTGCCAATACCCGGGAATCCCAGGGTGACAGGTGCAAGCCGTCCCTTGGCAGCGTGGCTTGTCCAGCATGTCATCCCAGGCAGACAGATACTGGATCCCCTTTGAATGACACCAGTGTTTAAGCCAATTTTTAAAGCTGATCATCTTATCTCTGTATTGTGGCATCATTCTTGGTGAAGGTAGGATACTGCTCAAGGTCAGGGTCATACCTGCCTGGGCTACATAATCAGAGAGCTCCTCAATGTCTCTTTTCATGTAGTCCAAGGAGGTGCGCTCTAGGTCGTTTACACCAGCGTGGACAATGACTGAGTCATATTTGTACCTGCTGTTGAGAGACCTGAGTGCTTGCGTTATGTGGTGGATTCTAGCGCCCAACAGGCAGCTTACTGTGACCTTCTCCTTACTCAGTCTGGTGAGCGGGACATCAGTGTGTCTGACTATGGAGTCACCAATGACTAGTGTGTCTGGCATTGTGTTTGGCCTTAAGGGCTGTGACTGTTTGACACTCTGACTGTGAGGTCTATGTGTTGCAGGTGTTGTGTTCTGAGGTGGTGGTTGTTTGGGTGTCTGCTTTGGTGGCCTCTGCTGTTTTGGTAGATTTTTGATCAGAGCCTCCGAGTATGTCTTTGTGTGTTTATGTGTATGATTTGAGGTTGTAATGGTACTATGTGAGACTGGGTCTATAGTGTGTGTGGTAACCTTCTCCTCCTGACTGGTCTTGCCAGTCCTATGTTGAGAGCTCAGCCTCCAGTTTGGCCGTATAGTTGCATCTCGCATGTATTTGTGTTTTGTGGGAGGAGGAAAGGGTTGTCTGTGTACATGAGGCAATTGAAACATTGCCTCAATATTCCCAGGTTCACCAGCTGAGCAGGAGAGGACACTAGCAACTGATCCCTCGACATGCTAGAAGGGTAGACAAAAACTTTAAAAAAGATTCGGGGCGTGGGTGACCGAGAAATGGGGGTTGCCTTTTGGGGTACTATCTATGACAAGAGTGCCGTATCAAGGTAATAAGTACTGTAGGAGCAAGTGCTAGGTTTAATAGATAGAGAATAGTCTACTTGGAGTCAAGTAGAGTTGATCTTTTTAGTTATAGGATACGCTGATTTGATCAGTAGTATAGTTCGAGGAAGGTGGTTTTAAGGGAAAATTTGAAGAGTGGACTTTAGATAGCCGAATAGTTTAAACCTGCTTAACCGGCACTGCCCTAGTGTGCAACAGTGGCAGCTCGCTAAATCGCTCTAAATCGCACTAGCGTTTAGCGTTTTATACCAGGGGCTGGAAAAGCTAGAAACTGGCCCAAACCGACCAATAAACTACTAGTTACTGGCTGAAACCTCACAAAACCGCACAAAAGGCAGCTCAATGCTTCCCACTCCCACTGGTAAGCAAGGTAGCCTCCCCTTTCCCCCAAAAAAGGCAAGGAAACAGTACACAGGAACTACAACCAAAGCCCAGGAATCAGCAACTCTGAAACTGGACTAAACTAGTAAAGCAGGAAAGCAAGGTAGCTTCCCTTCCCCCAAATAAGGCAAGGGAACAGTACACAGGAACTACAACCAAAGCCCAGGAATCAGCAACTCTGAAACTGGACTAAACTAGTAAAGCAGGAAAAACAAGAGATATTTTTTTTTCTTTTTTTTTTCACAAAACAGGCAGAAACAGGTACAGCAAACACTTATAAATGCTATGAATCAGCTACTACAGCTTACACAGAAGAATTTGCTACAAATACAGTCAAATAGTAACAAACAAGGATTCCAAGTGCAATATTAAGTTAAATGCAGTAAAACAGCTCCAATGTAACAGAAAGGCAGGTGAAGGACAGTCGCTAGGTATCCAGATGAGGAAAGCAACAAAAAATATACTTAGTATCAAGAAAAGTCACTTTTTCAGCTCTCTGCAGCCTGGATTACTCTGCTGGCCCACGTGGAGTCTGTGCTGAGTAGGCACAAGCTGAAAGTTTTATACCGGGGGATGGAAAAAACTAGAAACTGGCCCAAAACGACCAACAAACTACTAGTTACTGGCTGAAACCTCACAAAACTGGACAAAAGGCAGCTCAATGCTTCCCACTCCCACTGGTAAAGCAATCTTTAGAAGCAGTGGGGAATCCCTAAATTAAAACATTATTTGAAGAAGCTATCAAGTCACCCCGTCAAGAGGGATTTAATGCACACTTCTAAAAAAATTCAATTGATTATCCCAGATCTTAATTGGCTTGCTTATTTAAATGACAAGTTGATATCAAAATCTAATATCTAACGTAATCAACCAAGGACTGTCTTTTTTCCAAAGGGCTATTTAAATGAAATATTTTAACCCCATTAATCAGTCTTGATATCAAAATCTCAAATATGTTTCTGTATAAAAGATTCAGAAGAGTTGCAGAATTGTTAATTTCAGGAAATTTTTAACCCCAAAGTTAATTTTAAGCATTTCTGTGATATCAACCAA
>NW_025059749.1:0-5272 GCF_019279795.1 Protopterus annectens
TTTGTCTCCGTTCCTTTAAGTAATCTTGAACATCCTGTTTTTAATTTTGACTTCTTTCTGGCCATCACTTCTTCACTTTCAACTTTTTAGCTTTTCATTAAAATCTCTTTAAAATTTAGTTAGAAACACATTTGTGGACACCTTGTTTTATATCTTTGTTGTAACTCAATAATTTTACAATGCAAACTGTCCATAGTTCTTTGATTCTTTTTATCAGAATTTTCAACCAGTTTAAACAACAGTCTTGTGCAGCTTGTCTCCATTCCAATCAACAAGTCATTTTCATCTTCCTTAAGCCTCCTGCAGGCAATTTGTCTATCATGAGACCTCTGGGTGTTATATTCAACATCACATATTTTCAAGTAATTTGGAGTCATAAAAACAGTCATTTCTTTTGCCATAATACGTTTCAAGATGCAAATTCTTCAGAACAAAGGATTCACTACCCTAGTCCACAAATCTGAGGGCAGCATGTTACTGGCTCTCTTTCTTTCAGTATCAGCAAAGAAAAAAGTCTCACCACTCTGGTGCTTCCTCTAGTGAACATCTCAAAAAACTAGAACTGGAAACCAAACCTCAAATTCTTCAAACACCACAGAGCTCAAAGGAAAACACAGACGTGGCTTAAATCCATCTTTATTCACTCCATCCTGGTACCTCAGCTGTTCGCCTTCAATGACAGTTTTAGGTTTAGTGTATTGGCTAGGCCTCATTTTTGTACAGGAAACTTTAAAGCAGCTTTAAATAGGCTCGAACAGAGGATGATTATTGAATTTCATACTTTATTCCCTAGGGGAATGAATTTGGAAATTTAGTGAAACTAAATGAAATTCTATTTATATTTGTTAAGTTAGTATGTAATAAAAATGAAGTTTTTTCATGTTTAATAAGCTTAAGTGATTTATAGGTGTTATATTTATATCACATTTTTGAATGAAAATAATTTATTGTATAAATGAAATTTATTATGCTGGAAAATTTGGAGTATTAATTCAATGTTTACATTTTGTAAAGAGATGTTGAAAATTTGTATAGTAAACTAAAAAATGAACTTTTAAATGGTTAAAAAATGATTATATTTCTTTCCTCGGAATATGTTTCAGTGTTGAAAAGGTTAAAATGTCTGAAATAATTGCTTAATTAGTTAATTGATGTATGTATAAAAGTATATCAAAAATGTTAAGGTGTGTCCCATTGAGAGAGAACAGCTGAGGTACCAAGGATGGAGTGAATAAAGATGGATTTAAACCCGTCTGTTTCCTTTGAGCTCTGTGGGTGTTTTTCTAAGTGACTGGAACACACAGGGTCCAAAGTTGCTGGTGCCGGATTCACACTCAGAGCTGTCTGAAGTGAGGTGTCCCACAGGGGCTCAGTCCTGGGCCCACATTTGTTCAGCATCTACTTTTCAGAAGTACGAGCAAACACAGGAGGTTTATGGCTGACAAAGTTTGAGGATGACTGCAAACTGGGAAGCATAGTTGGAAACCCATCTGGCAGACATCCTTCAGAAGGGTCTCATAGACACGGATAACTGGTGCCATCCCATGGCCTTACATTAAACACTAAACAATGCATAGCCATACCCTTCAGGGAGAACAAGGTTACCACTACTTCCCATCCAGGTGGCAATCCTCTAAGCACAACCGGAGGTTATCAGGGACCTGGGCACCCAGGTTGACAGTGACCTTTGTTTGACCTCATTGCTGGGAGTAGTTTGAGCCTTCTACATTAGCCCACCTCATCATGCAGTGATTCACATCTAGATCAAAGATTTGTTGTTCCCCTGTACTCATCACTCATCAGACCAATGATTGGATACAATGCCCCATTCAGATTCGATGGGCCCAGAAGTCCCTCGACAGGAGGTGAAAGGGGTCTCAAACATATTTCTTATGCTGCCCGACTGAAGGAATTCCAGCTGTATTCAGTCACCCACCGTCTACTCAGAGGTGACCTGTGCCACCTGACATACAAGGCTATGTCAACCCAGAATTAATGAACATGCTTCACCTCAGGAACCTCTACATCCATCAGAACTACAGGGCAGGAGGCCTAAACCTCAACACAGATATTACTGGGATGTGCTGGAAGGACAGATTCATCACCAGAGAGAGTCCTTATGCTGTGGGAACAACATCCCTGGTACATGTGAGGCATGAGCACCTCACTGGCTTTGTTCAAGTGAATCTTGACCAATGGATGGGAGATTGCAGGTATACCCAGGGATAACCTCAGTATCACTGCTTGACAGAGCACAACAAAATAATGGGCATATTATCCATCAACTTGCAGGGGTGGCAGAAACCTGAAACTCTGAGCTAGGCTTATTATTAATGCCCTAGGGCAGATAGCCTAGTATGAACTATGGACATAGGCCTGGGGCAGTTCCTGCTATTAGGACAGTGGTCTGCAGCAAGCTATATAGTATTAGTCGGTTTTAGCCATTGGTTTTGACCATGGCTATTCCATGTTGCTTCTTGTTTGTGGTACAAACATGGGTGTGTGTGGTTATCCATGCTGTTATTGCTAGTCACTGCCCTCATTTTGTATCTTGTTCCATGTTTTTGCACATGTACATCACTGTATGAGTGCAGCTGTTTCCTGAGGGTCATATGCATGGATATGGATGTTAGTTGGGGTCCTCAGGTGTGCATATTGTACATGATATTACATTACTTAACACATGCCATTCATGCCTCAGGTGGTGCTGCAGGGCCACCTCTGTCGGATACACATACTACACTCCTGTACGTTTGGAAGCAGGTTGTGTCATGTTAGGCATCCCTGTTACTGTATGAGTGAGTCAGAGCGGTATCAGTCCCAGTGTTCCTACTGACCAAGTATGTGCTATCGTTGCCTCTTTGCCAAGGCCAGGGCATACTGGGCACGCTCCTTCTGCCTACTGGGACAAGGTCAGGTTGTTCCTCCTCCGAGTCACCCCTGCCTGTGGTGGCCTTGGCAATGGTGGGGATGTTTGGCCCAGCCCTGTGCTGGTCCTGCTGCAGCTGTTTCCGAGGATCATATTATGTAGCATAGCACATATCATGATCATCTGGGTACATGTAGTTGGTGTGTACTGCACAGCTCCACCAGGAGTGTCCAGACACCGGAACCGTGACTTGAGCAGCCCAAACACACGCTCTATGATATTACGTGTTTGTGCATGTGCCTCATTATGGCGTTCCTGTTCAGGTGTGTGTGCATTTCTGATGGGTGTCATCAGCCACGGCTCAAGTGCATAACCTGCATCCCCCACTAGGTGTCCGTGTGGGAAGTCCCCATTGGCAAATGATTGGTACAGCTGCGTCAGATGCCAGATGTGGGAATCGTGGTAGCTCCCAGGGCAGCCAGCACACACATTCATTATTATGCCCTGGGCATCACACACGACCTGGCAGTTGATGGAGGGGTATCCCTTGCGGTTAATGTAGGCACTACCCTGCTCACCGGCTGGTGCTTTGATGCGTATGTGCGTGCAGTCTATTGCACCCAGCACCTCAGGGTATCCCGCTATTTGCTGGAAGAGACGCATATTGCTGGCCACAACCTCACGGTCATTAGGGACATATATATGATCACTGACATGTGGTGACATGGCATCCAGGAACTGGTGCAGTACCCTGGAGGCTGATGCCTGTGATATCCCCATCATATCACCAGTTGGTCTCTGGAAGGTACCTGTTGCTAGTATTCTTAGGCCAACACATACCTTGGTTTCCACTGGGATGGGTTCCCCTCTGTTGGTTCTGTGTGTGAGATGTGGCCTGCACAGCTCAACAATCTGCTGCAGAAGGTCTCTGTCCACTCTGTAGCGCTCTACTATCTCCAGCTCATGTAACCCATGGTAGGTGACCCTGGGCCTGTATACTCTTCTCCTTCTCCTCACTCTGGGTTGTCTGTCAGCATCTGCATTGTCACCACCCTCAGCAATTCGCCTATGCCTGATTATAATAGCCATGGCAGCCCCTAGCATTTCTGCTCTGAGTTCAGCTTTTTCAAGTTTTCAATTCTGATAGCTTAGTTTCTGGCAGTATCTCTTGTGAGAAACAGCCTGCACTGATCTTTTTGTGTTTTAAGTGCTGGGTTGGGCTTCTAGTCTGCCTGTGTAATTGCCTGCTTCTAATTGTTTCCACCAATTAACTCTAGTAGTTCTTCTGTCAGTTTCCATGTATTTTAGTTGTTTCCTGTTTCCTCTCTGTTTCCTGAGGGGGAGCAATGTGCACACCAGCTTAAACACGCTCACAGTTACTTAAACACACGCGCGCACATCCCTACACGGTGTTACACGCCCGCACACATCTTTACACGGTGTGATTTATGTTAAAACGTGCGCACACTGCCGTCAACACGTGCACACCCGCGCAAACCGTTGTAAACAGTTTGCAACACGCTCCCACATGTTAAACCTGCCTTACACGCAGATGCACGTATTTCAAGAAACTTTGAGTGTAGGGATAGCGTATACCCTCAATTTCTTGACTTTCCTAGTGTTCTGTTGGGACACACCTCCCTCCCTGATGTCTGTCTGTCATCTGTTACCTTACATTGCCCTCCAATCTGGTACATTTCTTTCTATCCTTCCCCCCCCCGTGATGTCACCTACCTCTTACTCTGTTCCTCCCCCTTCTCTTACTCTTTCACTGCACAAAGTGCTCATTACCTATGTGGCAGTGTGATTCAGTATTGTAACCCTCATTTACATAGGATTGCCTAGTAATGACTAGTTACATGTCTTACACGGAGCTTCCCCCCCTTGACAACCACTACACGGAGGCCATATTGTTTTTGGTCTGCAAGTCCCTCCATTGACATTCAATGTACTACATAAATCCCACAATTGTGGGCTTATAAGCTTCGGTTTTAGTTTTAGGTAGCGCACCCGTTTGCGTGGTGTGCACTGCAGTTAAACCTGAAAATCCCGTGAAAAAAAAAAGTTATATAACTTATTTTTGCAACACTTTTTCATGCCAATGGCCACATATTTGGCCATTGGCATGCTTAATGAACATATGCACCCTTTATTTGGAGCTGACATAGCTCCGTTTTTAATTGCAGAAATGTACTCAGTTGTCAGCTGAGTACATTTCTGCATACTCCATTACACGGACTGGTTTTGGTTTGGGTCGCTCAAATACCTCATTTGCATATCTTGGAGCTGCAAATGAGGTATTGAGCATTTCCCCAGTCCGTGTAAGAGGTGTTAGCTGTCTCTTACGGAGATTTTTGGGCTGGGTTCCTGAATCAGGAAGGCTTACTATTTTTAAAAAATAAG
>NW_025059750.1:0-5065 GCF_019279795.1 Protopterus annectens
AAGACCTCTTGAGCAGGTGTTTATTCCACTACTGCACTTGTGCATCTGAAGTACATCAGAGAAGATAGATTCTGTTGAGGTTCTGTAATCAAGGCAGAGATCGACCCTTAGCATCCTGAAAGGTACTGGGAAGAAGAATAAGGCTTTGAGACAGTCAGTATAGTTTTTATAATTTAGGCCCTTGATTTTCTTGGTGAAAAAAAGCACTGTAGTCATTCAGATTGTGTTCAGTGTTACATATGGAAACAGGCATTATACTCAATGACTGGCCTAATTAAATGCCATACCCTTACTAATGAGCAATGAAAAATGACTTTCTTACAATACTAGATATATGGTGATCAAAGGAGAGTTTGCTGTCCACAGATTCCCAGATCCTTAATTAACAAATCAATTTTCAGGGGTATGCTGTTGATGTGATAGCTATAGGCATTTAGCTGTAGTCCATAGTTGTGACACCCGCTACTTGCTTGAAAAAAGCCCTCTTGGAGAACATTGATGTTTAATTTTATGATGTCACTAACTTTATACTCATCTGCAAACCTGGTCAGCCACAAACCCTTTAAATTAGTTTTGACCTACAAGATGTAAAGGTCAAACAAGAGTGGCACAAGACATGAACCCTGGGGTACACTACTAGTGACAGGTCTTTTCAAGGAGGTAAAAAGTACAGTTGTGTACACTTACCATAATGTAAATGCAGGTGCTTCTGATCCTTTGTCCAAAGGCCCTGCAGACAGTTGCCCTGAAAATGGGCTCCCCATGCATAACCTGAGGCATCCGTGGTTAATATCTGAGTGGCAGGAGGCAGACAGAAGGGTTTTCCTTTGTTTAGAGTACATGCCTTGGACCACCAAAGGAATTCCTTTTGAAGACAAGGCAGGACGGAGATCAGTATGTCTAAACTGTGGCAATGCTGAGACCATACACTTTTTAGGTACCACTGTATTTTCCTCATATGTAGTCTTGCATATGGTACGAGAAGGATGCAGGAGACCATGTAACCCAAAGCCTGCAGGAATCTCCTTGCAGATAGCTGAGTTAAAGTTGCCAAGGTTTTGAAAGTTGAAGTCAGCTGTAACTTGTTTTTCGTATGTCAGAAATGCCATCTGGGTTGTTGTGTTTAGAGAAGCGCCCAGAAAAATTATCTGTTGTGAGGGTGTCAAATTTGACTTTTTTATGTTTACAGTGAATCCCAGGAATTTGTGAAGATTCTGAACAAACTGTAGATGCTGGAGTAAGACCTCCTTGCTGTCTGCCTGAATAAGACAGTCGTCCAGATAAGGGTAAATTTGAATTCCCTTGAGTCTGCAATAAGCTACTACTGGAGCCAGGCATTTGGTGAAGACCCTGGGCGCAGTAGACAATCCAAAGGGCAGCACAGAGAATTGAAAGTGCCTCGCCCCCTTGAACCTGGGGTATTTTCTGCATTCCTGCCTGATGGGAATGTGTAAATATGCCTCCTTTAAATCCAAAGTTACCATCCATGCATTTTTGGTCAGCATTGGAAGTAGCTGCTGTAGAGTAAGCATCTTGAATTTTGGTATCTCTAGAAAAGTGTTCAAGACTGACAAATCCAGAATGGGTCTCCATGAATTTTGCTTCCTGGGGACTAGAAAGAGCCTTGAGTAAAAACCTTGTCCCATCTCTGAAAGTGGAACTAGTCCTATGGCTTTCATAGCCAAAAGAGCTTCCACCTGGTTTAAGGCCTCTGTCCATTGATGTTTTGGAAGATCTGGCCATCCGCTTGGCTTTGGTAGGGTATGAAAATGGAATTTGTAACCTCTTGAAACCACATCCAGAACCCACTTGTCTTGGGTTATAGGAATCCAATTTTGGTGAAAGAGAAAGTTTTCCCCCGAGAGGGGCTTCCAGGCAAGAAGTTCCTGAGCCCAACAGAGGGAGTCATTGAGTCTGTTTCCTATGAGCTTGGACCTGTCCCTCCTCCCTAGGGGTGGAAGCAGTCCACTGTCTTGGTCTATAAGAGGCTTGTGTTTGAGGCCTTCCTCGGGAGCGTCTGTATCTACCCCTCTGAAGCCTGTCTGAATTAGGAAAGGACCAATTTTTTGTAGGCCAATTCCTACTAAATCTGGGTGGCTGTACTTGTAAGAAATCTTTAACTGTTTGCATGGATTTTGCCTTGTCCTCCATCTTTTTTATCACCCCTTCAGCTTTAGATCCAAACAAAACATTATGCTGAACAGGAGCATCCAATAATTTAGCTTTTACTTGATCAGGCAAATTTTGTTCCTTTAACAATGCATGCCTTCTAATTACTGTGCCAGAGGCAGCAGCCCTACAAGAAGCCTCCAAGGCATCAAATCCACAGTGTAAACCATGCTTCCCAACTTGTTCAGTGGCATGCATTAAGTCATGTAATTCCTTATCATCTGCACAGGCGGAAATGGAAGTTAGCTTTTGTTTTAAAACAGACAGGAGAAATTGCTGGTATTTCAGCATATGAAACTGACAGTTTAAAGCCCTAATAGATAAAGTAGCAGAAGTATACACTTTTTGCCCCATCTTTCTAAAGATCTGGAATCCTTCTCAGTGGGAATGGGGTTTTAGCGGGGGCCCTTTAAATCCCCTTTGGACCCTGAGAAATGGTTTCAGGGTCAGCAGCAGGGTTCTTGTATAAAAACTGGTGGGAATCAGGAACCCTGTAATATCGGGCAGGCTTAACAGGAGCTGGAGGAAAAAAGTCAGGGGTTAAGTTAGCCTCGAAAAAACATCATCCATTATATTCAAAAAAGGAGGAATAGCCAGGGGTCTGTGCTGGGGGAGAAGAGGAAAATCCCTTAGTCTTTCCTTAGATTCCAAAAACTCCTGTCCTTCCCAGTGGAAATGTTCCCCCATTTCATGCAAAGTTTCCCAAAGAGAAATCCTCAGGGGAGAAGCTGAAGGAATGGATTCCTCAGCATCAGAATCCTCATAAGGAGGGGAAAAAATATTCCTGGTCAGAAGAAGAAACTGAAGAAACAGAAGCCTGATCAGAGGGTCATAATAAACTTCCTGCCTTGGCCTTTTATCTGGAGGGATGTGAACCCCTAATCAATAAATAAGTCCTCCGCCATCTTAAGTAACTGTTTCTGTGACTTGGGAGCCCGGGTCAGAAGAGGCCTGTGTTGCAGTCTTTGATTTGGAAGGAGTCTTTGCCTTTGCCTTTATTAGAAGCTGAGTAGGCCTGAAAACCCTTGAAGCCGGTACCTGCACAGCGGCTCGGACCCATCGAAGGAGCATTGTCGAAGGTCCTGCAACAGAAATATTCAAAGGCCTAGTTGGCTCCTCGTGGGGGTCCGTTTGCCATCGGTTCGAAATGGCTGGCGACAGGGGCAAAAGGGCCCCACTGGGGGGCCCCAACCTGAAGCTGGCTCTGCTTGGATATCTCAGATTTGGACCTCGGAGGCCTGTCTTTGTTTTTCCTTTGTGAACTCCGGTAGCGGAACCATATCCGGCGACATTTTGTAATTAAACCCCACCGGGAATGAAATGCAAAATCGACCTCGTTTTTGCGTTGATTGAATCTAGCACAAAACCGACAACTAGCTACATCGTGGTCAGGGCCTAAGCAAAGACTACAGTGAGAATGAAAATCCTTATGAGGTAGTTGCTTCCCACATGAAATATAATTATTAACTTTTTCTGACATCGGACTGGAGCAAGAAAAAAGTTTCCCCAACGGGGTACTTAGCTTTGACTAGGAGAAGAAAGTCTTCGGACTGAAGTTTGTTCATAAAAGATTGTCGGGAGTCAGCCGGCCCGCACTTGCGAACTGCTATCACCGCACGGCAAGAAAGACTGGAGAACATGGCGTCGGCTGTCAGCTTTGTACTCCTGGCGTTCTGACATCAGGGAGCATGGCTGAACAGCCGACACCGGACCCACACTCTGGGATTCTGGCCGACCGAGGACTGCCTGCCGGCAGGGAAGAACCCTGCAGTCATGACTGCAACAGTGAAACATGATGAACATCTACCTACCCTAAATTCCTAGGTTCTACACCTTGCATTATATGACTGTGAGATTGATCATTTGTAATTACTGGGATCTGTGGAAAGGCCCCCCCTTGTGGATTGGGAACACAATGGCCTGCTTTCAGAAAACAGGAACACAGCCAGTATTTAGTGGTCTGTTAAGAATGTGTGCAATGGCATATACTAGGCTATTGCTGATGGCACACTGTAGATTTAATTTCAGGTAGGGTTATTTTGCAGGGAGGAATAGTAGTTGGGGTTCCACTTGGCAGCCTGAAATTTGCTCCATATATGCACGCTACATAGATCACACAACTAGCTGTCAATTTAACCATAAAATCGCCCATCTGAGCCACTGCCTACCTCTCAGTCACATGACATATCCAAAACTTGCATGTAAACAATCTTTTCATCTTCTCCATCTTGAGTCACTCATCACCCTTCCCCTTGTTTCCCTTTCATTCATAAGCGGTTGCTTTTCATTTCTTAGTCCAAAATTCTGAGATTCCATTCTACTAATATATATGAACTAACATTTTTTAACTCTCTCACAACTAGGCCCAAGTATTTACCTTTTTTGGAGAATCACAATGCACCAGCTGCTCAGGTATAACAATGGTTATTGTTACATCTACATCTCCTTAAAGTTAGGTTGATTAAACGCAAACTGAAGATGGTAAATAGGACTGTTGATTTTATTTTTTGATGTAGTGTTTTTCTTTTTAATTATGTGTGCAAAATGTACAATTTCTTTTTTTTATTTACTGTATCTTGTAATGACTAAATTGGATATTCAAGCCCAGTTCACTTAGATGTATAAAAATAAAAGTTTCAGACGCTCTATAAATTGACTTTTAAGCCTTTTCTCTTGATTTTCTGGAAGTGTATAATTGGCCTATTAGGCTACTGTCAAAGCAAGTATTGTCAGTGATTAAAAAGAGACACTTGATCGGTGAACATCTTACTGTGTTTCATCAAAGCAAATGGTTCTTTTAGATCAACTCCCAAAACTCTAAACATTGACTGTAAAGAGATAACAGAAATGTGCTGACAAGGAAGTATCTCCTTATCCTCAAGGTTGAGTGATCTCT
>NW_025059751.1:0-5736 GCF_019279795.1 Protopterus annectens
CATTTGTTTGGTTGAGACCTAATTAGGGAATTGATGACCAGCGACCCAACCCTGAAGTCATCTGCAAAACTTGGTCAGCCATAGCACACTGGTTTGGGCCTGCACCTCAGAGAAGCATATCCCAAATAACATTGGCCCAAGCACTGATCCCCGTGGTAATGCTGATTATGGTTCTTCTGCTTGAGTTGGCTTCCCCTGCATTTTGATTATTAGGTGAATTCCATCAGTGAGCCAGTTTGATTCCCATCTAGGACTACTATAACCCAGTATTCTCCATAGCAATGTGCTGTAACTGCGCATTATTGGTGTAGATTGCTGATAAACTAGTTAGGTAGGGTTCTATTCCAAGAGAGACCAAGTGTGTGTGTGTGTGTGTGTGTGTGTGTGTGTGTGTGGTGTCTCTGTCTGCCTGAGACAAGAACAATGCTTTTTAGAGTATGCGCACTCTGTACAATTCACATGACCACCTTTGGCAATCCTGTTGATGTGACCCACCTAGGAATACACCTCTAGGACTACTTGTGCCCGTGAACTCCAGTATTTTCCTCCGTGAAGCACGCGTGCCTGTAAACTGCATTATTGCTGTAGTGTGATAGTTACTACTAGTTAGGTAGGGGTTTTATTCCAGGACATGGCAGGTGTGTGTGTGTGTGTTTGACTGTCAGAGCCTGTGTGGAGGTGGCTGTTAGTGTCTAACCACTGGACATGTTGGAGAGCGGATTTTGTAGTTTTCCTATATGGTGTCTGTCTTATATGTCACAATGTCCACCTCACAAGGAGTACAGATATCAGTCAGTCACAGGACTGTGTTGGCAAGCCATACCCCTACATCTGGCAAAAGACCTGATGAACAAAGTATGCAGCCCTACTATTACCTGGAATACGTCCTGAACCCATGTGTCATACACACCTACTAATTCTTGCCTAGAATATCCGGCTATGTTGCTAGTATGCTGCACATTGATGACAGATAGTAGGCATGGTGTGGAGCCCGGTGCAAGTGGGCTGCAGAGGGGCATAGCACCCTGTACAGCTTAAGCAGCAATAGGGACATAAATTACGGACAATGTGCCTTCACTATGTTCCCCACTGGATGCCTGCAACAAATGTGATCCACAGAGCTGGCAATACAATTACCTTGGTACATGTGCCCTGTATGAACCAATGCCACTGACAACAGAGAATACCTGTATCATGCTGTCCAATGCAGGTGCAGGGTTAACCTGCTGATCTATAAGCATGGTTCTGCCACACCAGGCCAGTATTGGCATTGGTCAGGAGGATAACAGTCTGTGTACACAGCATGTACCATGCCAAACCAAGTACATCTGTACATGCTCACTGTACATTATTGTGGGACATGTAACCATCCCAGGCAATGTCCATGTCAGGACTATCAAACACAGACATGGCATTGCATTTACAGAAGCTATGGCCATACACTATGTAGTAACTGGTGATATCAGGGCAGTTCATACATTACCCATCTGTGTAGGGGTACATTGCAGACACTACACCCCTCTGTACCACACTGCACACCATTGTCGAGGGTGGCATGATGCCAAGGATTACCCCTCACACTTACAGCCTTGTACAGCCATCTTGCACAATAAGCCAACCACTCGAACACCCATGAAGCAATGCACATGCATGTCATTACTGGCACCTTGTGTCTGCATGTGGGGTATGATGATCCCAACAACAGTCCTCTCAGGTATAACTCCCATTGGCATACCGACAGATGTCAAACATGTTCACATGCCCTAGTCCAAAGAACCTCCAGATATACAACTGTAGTGCATGTAGTACCTGTGCAATACTGCAGTGTGGCAAACTAAGTAGTTTGGGGTGTATTTGTGTGGGCCTGGCAAAGAAGCGTCAATGTGAGTCCATTAGAGTGTGGTTGTGTTGACAATGACGGCATCCGTTCATGTGGACAGCCATGTGCTACACCTAATGTATGTTTACTATATGTCTGTTGCATATGTCGGCTCACCAACACACATGTATGTTCTTACAGCACACCAGCATGTCAGATTTGTGGCACATGGAGTAAATGCATGCACTTGTAATAGTAATGACTAATCAGTCAGAGGTTTGGCCTCTGTACTGGTAGGTGTGTGACAAACAATGCTTAGGTTTTAGTCTTCAAGCCCTTCTCTGATGTACTTTGCCTCTGTTTGTCCCTCTCACACACTCTCTGGTGGATGTGGATGTGTACACCTGCTCAGCAGCAGCTTGTGTATTATAAGTGATGGTCATGATCAGGTGATGGCCTCTGCACCTATTGCAGTCCTCCTCTAGCTGACTGCATGTGGAACAGCTGTGATGATGTTCCCATAGCTATTCACTTGAAAAACACAGTACAATATCTAGGAACATCATGTTGGTGTTTGCCCATGACAGTCGCTGTGAGTGGTACCTGGATCTGGTGTTTGGTAAATGGCATCACAGATGATATCTGGATGTTCCTCAAACAACATACACAGTGGGAAATAGCCTAAAGACAGGGGGTGATGTGCCAGACATGACTACAGTATGTAAGTGTAGCTATGCTTCATTGAGACTACTGCCTGTTTAACAAGTTGTATGTGGTAATGGCTGTTCTACATGTTTTAAAACTGACAAGACAATGGTCTGTTTGCTAGGGATCCCCATCTGTAGGGCCATCTGTGGACTTGTCAGTGTTTGGAACCATTTGTTTCCTGTGTTACTCACTGAACACACTTCTGTGAACAGCAGGAGCATAGTGTGAGGATTGCAGCCAGTACATGGTGATAGTGATGAGTTACTTCCATCACATCTCGGATTGGACATATGTCACATGAAACAGTGGTATGGCAGACACTGTCTAGGGTTTTCAGTGACATGCCAATAATGGGCCACTATTCATAGCTGCAGTCTACCAAGTCTTCTACATTGTACACATGTCATGAAGTATATGTGCATGTGTTTGTGCTCCCCTCTGCAAATGTATACCAAATGTCTGCATTTGTGTTGGGTTGATGGTCATATCTATACATGCTGTTGTAAGTAATCCTGAATGTTGTTGACTATTACTAAACCATATCTGTGTTTTGTTTAAACTGCAACGCACCATAAAGCTGTATGGGGTCGACAGAACCGTCCTGTCCAACCACACTTCCAGCTGGCCATGGCACTGGGCACCCAGCATCTGGGAGGCCAAGCCTTGGACCACCACCTCTGTTGGCTCTGCACCACCTTCTGGTGGTACCCGCCAATGAGGATGGAGCTTGTCCCCCCCTAGGGAACAGGTCCAGACAGGAACATGCCAGCTGTGCATTACAGTCGGGGCGTGGTGCATAGGGGGCGTGCTAAGGGGAGTTCCAAGGCCAGATCACACCAGTTCAAGGGCAGTGTGTCACATTTTGGGGTGATGCTGCCCTCCTAGACAGCCCCAGCACTTTCACCACCTTTGCAGCCGGTTTTGGTGCAGTGGTGGCTGCCCATGGCTGGGGACCTCCGATCCCACTGTTTCCATCCCCTGGGTGCTCATGGGCTTGTGAATTGCCAAACACCCTCTCCCGTCCGAAGGTGTATCCCCCCACGTGTGCCATATACCGACCCTGTATGCTGTCTTGTCCGTCATCCCTACCTACCTATCCTCCACGAGCATATCTACTCTCCTTCACCACATCCCTCTCACCCCTTGAGGAAACAAAGGCCAATTGGTTCCTAGAACAACATGTTGCCCCATACATAGCTGTCCATTTCACTTGCACATGTCAATGGATACATGTGAACCCTTTTTAATATGCATCACAACATACTCCGGATTGTCCTCACCCTCTGTCTCTCAGGCACCATGATCCTAGTATGCCACGAGTCCTAAATGTTCCTGGTCTGCGGCGTGATTGGACGGCCCATTGTACACACAACACAACCTCTATGGTTACCCCATTTATCTTTATCATGATGATGATGTCACACACAGTGCCTTGCAAGAGTACTGTTCTCACACAATGATTGGACAGGAACTGTTGTGTTAATGTAAATAATATGCACAGAGTGATGTAAATAATATGCACAGAGTGATGTATATGGCCAATCTACAAATGTTTGTGTGTATGAATGACACATGTCTGTCTGAAGAGTCTTGATATATAGGACCAACACCACTACATAATACAGGCATTTGCTGGAGTGTTTCCCCTTTTCATTCGCTTTGTAATAACTTTTGTTGTCACATGGGATGTTCCGTAATGCTGTCCTGCTATGTATTATTATTATGTATCTATATCACGGACATAAACGCGTCACACATGCATCTACATGATGGAAGCTACATTTGCTATACTGTTGGCCCAGATGTAGCTGCACTAGATGATATGTGTTTGTGATAAGGTCCCATGTCTGTATATCCTGTTTCATGGCCTAGTGAGGTAATTCACAATAGCTGTGTATGCAGGGTCTGGTTTGGGCCTTGCAGAGGCCACATTATTTTTGTTGCAGGGAGCAGGGGAACGAGGCCATTGGATACGGACCAGGTTGGAGCACATTAGAAAAGCAGTTGTGAGTGGGTATTGCACTTTGGTTTTGCGTGGTGCTAACAATGCTTGTACCTCTGGTTACAGTTTCTTACACTCAGTTAGCCTCTACATTGCTTTACTAGTGTAATACTAAGCATACTGGCGGCTGAGGCAGGCTTACACCCTGCTTGCTCCCAGCACTTACCAAATGCACTGCGGTACATTTGGTGTTTGCATCTGACACTCACACTCCTGGGTGGGAGTAGGGACATACTGATATTACCTTGTGATGCCTATTACATCGTTCGATTACGTACCACCGCAGCCAGTATGTTGGAATGGCTGCCCATTAGAAACGACAGTATGCCACGTTCAACTGTCACGCGAATCCGCTGCCTGTCCCAAAGTTTGATTCAAATTATTGGTAGTGTTTCACTCACCCACAATCTGCACCCATCTGGCTAATACATAGGAACTGACACTTTCCGTCCAATGGACACAAACAAGTAATTTGGTTTTGGAACCCCACATCCCTTCCAGCCAAGTCATGCTACTGCACCATGCCTAATATTCTATCATCTTTCTAAGGTTGTCAGTGGAGCCATGTGCTTTCTCTGTCCCTATCTAGACCCCTCTCATACGATTGGGGAAAAATACAGAAGCTGAATTGGGACACAACGCATAACTTAACATCAGGGACACATTTAAAATATTGGTATATTAACCTGACACATTGACAGACTCAAGGCATATGAAGATTCATACACATTTTGAGGTAAATGATGTTTATAACTCTTAATTGTTGTCATTATTCATTCGTGTAATTCTATACCTTTCACTCCAAATGTCACCTTCTAGTTTCAGGAGGGTTTAAGTGGGGCAGAGTTAGAAATTGAGGCCAATCCAGGGGCGTCCCTGGAAATGGGGGACAGTTCAGGTATGGTGCCTATTTGTTCCCCAATGTTTTTATGCCCTGTCCAGTGGATGTGCTCTTAGGGGTTGCGGGGAGGTATGGGCGTCAGCTATGCCCATTTAGGAATAATGCCCCAACATCCCTGGGCAGTCCTAATATGACTACTGACAGCCAACACCTGCACAAATAGGCCCATAATTGCAGCCCACCTATAGTTCCCCATCTGCCTGTAATTTAATGCACCGCGTTACATGAGAGCCTAATTATGTGTATGTGTTAGGCATATTTCTTTACAAATAGACGGTTTAGTAATTGGTGTTGCGTAGCAGGCAG
>NW_025059752.1:0-2500 GCF_019279795.1 Protopterus annectens
AAAGGCATGCTTATCTAATGGGCAGCCATTCCGATATGGTTCCCCCAGCAGTCCAGTTTACATGGCAAATCGGTATAACCTTTGTGTTGTTGCATAACCCACTACAAAACCCTATGAACACATGGTCACAACCCCCCACTGTAGGCATGAAAAGATGTAATAGGCATCACAAGGTATTATTGTAGTCCTCACCCCACCCAGGGTGTGAGGGGCAAACACCAAATGCAGTGATATGCACAGCTGTTGTTGTAGACAACATGGCCAGCTGTGGACCTTCCCTGCAGCCATCCTGCACATCCCTGGAAAATCCCCCTACTAACAACCCCCTTTGTGCCCCATGCACACCATGTACCTATCCATTTCTATTAATGTCTATGGGTACATGTAGGTGACACCCTCTTCCCCCACTATATTGCCAGTATCTGGAACCCCAACCCACATGTAGTATCACTGCTGTCCCACAGGACACATGTAACTAACACATGAAGGAACACCACAAGCACACCTGGAGCAGCACAGGCTCACCACCTTGCAAAACCCTCCCCCCACCTCACACTCTATTCCACTACATCAGCTAGTGATACCAACACCTCTTGACCTGCCTCACATACAAATCCCAACATCCGACATACCTTCCCTATTGCTCCCCATCCAATTATACCTATGGGCTACTATACAGTTACAATGTCATCCCCACTACCTACCTACCTACTCCTTAGCTATTCGCCTCTACTGTACCACACAGGTATGGAATAACTACACCTACCCTGAATACCTGCATGCAACCTGTCCAAACCTGTGAAACAGGAATCCAACCTCACCTTAAACTGACTTTTGTCAACAGTCATACCTGACATGTAAACCTGACCTAAGCTTGGATAATGCCAACAGATTAACGTAAACTAAGCATGATTAATGGGGGACATTGCTATGTTATGTCTGTTACCCTCTTTGAATGTGATCACCCCAGTATTAATTGGGATATGTAGCTGGGGTCAATGTGGAGCTCTACACCCTGGGCCACTGCTGACAATGGACAAGCATACAGTCTGAGTGTCCCGGTTAACAAATGGGAACAAAATGCACGGCATTGTGATGGTGTATGCGGGAAAAATCAGATGTAAGCCTGTTTGGCCACCAGTATGCGAGTACCACACTGGTGAAACAATGTAGAGGCTAACTGAGGGCAAGATGTCACAACCAGAGGTTAGTAATACTGTGCTTTGCGCAAACGCATACCTGCCTATAAATGTTCTACAGTGCCTTAGTCACTCTGTAGCCAACAGCTGTTGTTGTGGCCATTAACAAAATTATCTGCACTGCCAGGTTGTAAAACTCCGACCCTGCACACTATAGTAGACATGATTTCCACTAAGCCGTGTCAGGTACAAATTCAGCTGCTGTGATCACAAACACATCATCCAGCACAGGCATCCAACACTATAGGAGATGTATATAAGTGTGTAGATTAATACCAGAACACGTGTCCATTGCTCAACCACAGTATTATGAGCAGTCTATGTGCAGCACAGAACAGTGCCTGTCCAATCATACTGTGAGAACAGTAGTCCTGCATAATATCGAAGAGAATAATGATATGGTGCACACCATGGGGGCGTGTGAGTGTGCTTCATGCACAGTATGTCGCACCTGGGGTGTTGGTTCTGTGGAACTGGGAGATGAGGCTGGCCAGGTGTGTGAGCAAACCGCTACACAATACCCTGGTAGGATGCTACCAGTGGGAGAAACACTGTAGACCAGCTAGGTCTACTCTTGTCACAATGACAGGTTCATCCCTGGCAGGATGAACCAACAGGTGTGGGCCACATTGATGTCACCACCAGTATCAGAGGAGGATCAAGGGAAGGTTGGTACATACGTGGGCTAAATGGATGGAGAGCCTGCAGAACCTTGGTTGGGGACAGTATACTGGAGGTGTACCAAGACGTGCAGAGAGGGAAATGTGTGGAGGTGTGGTATGGCAGGGCTAGCAAAAGGGGAATAGATGGATGCTGTGTATGCGTGGAGCTCGGGGCGGGAAGGGAATATGGGTATATCATTATGGTAGACATATGCAAATGAAGCAAAACAGCAATAGTGTAGTGGCCAGAGCATCCGCCTAACAGGCACGCATTCCCAGGTTGAGTCCCACTGCAGCACATCCTATTTTCCATGTGATACCATATGTTACCTTCATTGTGCTGTATAACCTATTAAGTAATATTTATATTTGCCCAAGAGTACTGCCTTAAATGCACATGTGAAGTGTCATAATGACTAAGCCACTAGTAAGCATGTGTAAGCACATAACAGCAGTAGCATGCATGGATAAGCAGTTGTAAGTGTGTGTATGTGTATCCGTGCAGGGGTAAGCATTGCCTACATAGATTGAGTTAAGTAGATGCTACCTGAGTGTAATGTAACACACCTCGAGGTTAGCATTGCTTAGCTCTGCGCAAACCCACGCACACCCGCGTACGACCGCTCAAATGTCCCTAAC
>NW_025059753.1:0-5099 GCF_019279795.1 Protopterus annectens
TTTGATAAAATGAAGGGTTTTTCTTTTTTTTTTTTTCTTTCATCAAGGCCATTTTTATCTGTTAGTTGATAATTATTTTTACTCATTGGACTTAGACTTTTAATGAATGCTATGCTCTTTAATGGGGTAGATATGACTTCAATTCATCAAGGCTGTTTTTATTCATTAGTTATGCGGACCTTAAATCACGCTACCAGTATTCTGGGAGTGAGCGATGTTCTTTAATTCATCAAGGCAATATAATTATTTTTATTACACATAGTTGAATTACTGCGCTATTTCAAATATTTTCTGAGAATGGAGTTAGCTTTTGCAAAAATCATTGTATTTTGCTTTGTCGTGTAAATGTTCTCTACAATTTCATTTGCACTCGGTAATCTCCTGAATGCAATTTGTACTTCAGGGAGTTTTTCTTTCCTCTGATGACTTGTTGAATAAGATTTGGTGCATATTCTTCTGGTAGATCATGGAAGCGAGGAAGGCAGAGAATTCAGAATAATACAGTGCCACAAGCAAATGTTCTCCTATAGAAAAAAGGACTTTTTATGGAATTTACGTACGCATAATATAAGATGATGCACAGCCATTCTGCTCATCACTGTTTCAATTATTGATTATGTATAATAGAGAAATTGTAATAAAATGTTCAGATCCAGTCCAGAGTTTCTGCCAGATGGTCCTTTTGTGAAAATACCTTCTATAGTTTTATTGGCTGAACATATGAACTCAAACCTGAATTTAATGTTGACACAGCAAAGTCATTTTTCATTCCCTTTTTAGTTTTGGATGCTTCAGTAGTGTTATACCTAGAAGTGATAAAAGGACAGGCAACCAGGTAGCAGGCTGTAGGCTGCACTGAATAGCTTGCTTTACCCTAGGCTTTCTGTAACAGCTCTGGAATAGAGCAGCAGTGTAGAAATTTCAAACTGGCAGTACATTCTGTCAGTAAGTCATCATTCATGTGCTTGTTTTTCTTTGGGGACACGATGACTCACAAGAAAACAACATCCTTGTGGGATTGTGTAGCACAAAATCAGCAGTCCACACCACTGAATGCTTGCCTCATTGCTGACATATGCCTACATGCTACTTTTTAGGTTCATAGATTGGTACTAGACTAACTGCCCTTGTGAGCCATTTTAAACCTAGCCAATTACCCCCTGTGAGAATCAAACCCTGCACCTCGTGTCTATAAGGTAAACACCTTAACCATTACACCACCCTCCCACCCCATATGTAGTACAGCAGGCAAGCTATGACTTATGATGATGCTAGTATTTGGACTGTACCTGCAAATAGATGTGGATTGTGCCAAATTAATTCTTTAAAGGTAAATTAATGTTATAAGCTAATATCTGGATAACACTTGTTCATTTTTATTTGCCATGTGTTTTATCTAAATATGAAAAAAGGCAGAAAAAATAAGTAAATGTGAGTTTTTTTCTGCACATAGAACGGAGACCCTGGCAGAACATGTTTGTTTGTGTCTTTCGGCTTTTCCCGTTGGGAGTCCCCAAAAGGAACTCCGGTCCGCTAATGTTTGGTAGTGGTTTTTTTGTCTGGGTTACCAGCCCTGATGCACATCCTTCAATGAAGGCAGCCCCATTCACGTATGCCTCCACACAGAAGACCTAGCTGAGAATCAAAGGGGAAAACGCTTACTGTGGGCAACGCCCCCAGCACCACCCAGACCCGGGCAGAACATAAACTTTAAAAAATACTAAATCTTGCATTCTCTGTTTAGCAGCTCTATAATGGTAATGGTTAACTTTTCTGTAAGCATAGACCCTCTGACAAACTGTATATATAGAAGTTCTAACAAACCAGATATATGTACAGTTACATAACTAGAATATAAAGGAGAATAGATTTAAAAGAAAGTAGAAGTGCTGTAGTAATTATTTTAGGGGAGTTAATAGAGACCTATAAGGACTCTGCTGGTGAAGCACTTTTTTGCCCATAGCCAAATTATGGAACTCACTCCCACCCACAATTACCTCCGTCCATCATGCACCAACTTCAAAACTTTATTAAAAGGCACCTAAAACATGCTGGCTATGCCCTTGCAACTCCCACTCTAATATCATCCACCCCATCCAACTACTACCTTTCTTTCACCTCCACTAACTACCTTGATGATAGCAAGCTCAGATGCTCATAAGCCTAGTACTTATTATACAGCAGGAACTTCTCATTGTTACATTTGTTAATGCCTGTTATGTACTCACAGATAAAGATTCTAGTTGTCTACTGATGTACTATGTTCTTCATCTGTAAATATGTTGTAAGTAATTTCTATGTTAAATTGTTAATGCTATTAATCCAATGTAACTACTGTTGTTTATTTTACTTGGAGCTTTTCTCCCGGCCTCGCTGAAAATGGACCCACGCCAGTCGGACCCCGGTCAACAAATTTAAATAAAATAAAATAAATAAAAAAAAATAAGATGAAAGAAAGAAGTGATTATGTGTAGTCAGTGGGTTTAGAGCACTAATGCTGTGGTAAGCTCAATCACAGTTTCGGATGAGTGAGTTAATTGGATGTATCAAATGCATGGAAAGGAGCAGGTAAATAAAGGTACTATGCACTTGGAGAAATATTTGTGACATGTCCTTTAGATGGATGGTATCCTTTAAACTGATATAGTAAATATTGTTTGCCCTGTGAACTGAACAGTCAGGCAGTAGCATAGCTAGGGCAATATGAGAGGGGCAACTGTCTTGAATGCAAAGTATTTTGTTGATCCTGATCTGTAATGCAGCACCAGGTTTTAAATGCTGGTATTGCTTTAGCAGTCAAATCCGAGTGTTGCAGCTCTCCATGTGTGGTCTAAACTGTAGCAACTGTTGCAACTGCTTGATACTTTGTAGCAAGTAGTTTGCTGCAGTTTAAAAGTAAAAAAAATATATATTTTTTTAATTTTAACTAAAACATGAGAGCAAGGAGGATATAAACCGTTTTCTATAGTTTATAAGTAAAAAAAAATCTCTATTTTTTTACTAAAACCTGAGTGCTGTAGAACTCCATGCAAGCAGGATATAAACTGTTGCAACTGTTTGCTACATTTGTAGTAAGCAGTTTGCTACAGTTTAAAATTAGAAATTAGTATTTTTTTATTAATTAAATGTGGTCAAGGAAGGTAAAGGGCAGGACACAGAAATGGGACCTGAATGCTGGGCAGAGGGGACATGTTTTGCATGAGGGGGTGGGCTGCTGGTTAATGTTACCGACACAGGTTTGAGCCGGCTATGCTTTTGGAGGAAGGGAGTACTTTGGGTGATTGATTAAATCAGGAGGAAATGGCCGTCATAGTTTTGGAGCCATTACAATCAGGAAGTATAGCAAACATTAAACTGTTTTCTAATCTCATTGTTTCATCTGGCAGAAGGTTTAATGTGCCATCTGCCATGGAACATCTATGGGCAAAACATTCTGCCAGATTAAATAGTCTGTAGGTTTTATTTTTACAATAGCATGGAAAAGCTAACTGTGTTGTTTCTTTAAATAGCTAAAGAAATGTTGTGTTGGTTATGCATCATATGACTGATACATGATTAACTCTGAAAATTTGCCAAACTTTCAATAAAACTTTCTGTCTGTACTTGCTTTTGAGCCTTTGAGTCTCTCATGCTTTTGTTGTCAAGGCATCTTTTTTTCCACCCCATTCAAAAAAAATGTTTTTTGTTTTGCTCTTTAGGTAGGAGGAGCAATTGAGGGTCTCACCCTGGGCTCCAAATGGCCTTGTTACTCCTCTGCTTCTACACAACCAGGATAGGTAAAACTGTTACGTTTTCTAAGTGTTGTTTTTCAGTTCAGTGAAACTGTGATTTGCTAAGTAATTTTTGACAAAATAAGATTCATTAAAGGGTGTCTTGGCAGTGCTATGAATATTATAGGGTGGCTCATGCTATTGGACTGCAAGACTGCAGCCCCCCCCCCCAGCTGTAAAAAGAAAAAACAAAATAAAGCAGAAGAAAAGGAAAAATGGAAATTAAATCAAAATGAATAGCGAGTCCTGGAACTCCATGCATGCATGCATGCGGGGCCCTGGAACTCCAGCATGCAGGAATCCAAACTGCCATTTAACCAGGCCAGATTAGAAGAAGGCATCAGACTTACAGAAATGCTTAGAAGTGTATGCGGTTTAACTGCATAGACTGGAAGGGGATCAGACTGCAACGTCTGCAGGCTGGAACCTGCTCTTTGGGGAAAAGGGAGACTCAAAAGCGAACTTCAACATCTGCAGGCTGGCAAACTCGGAGCTGGGACTTTGAAGGAATTACAGGAAAGACAGACTTGAAAGCAGACTGCAATGTTTGCAGGCTGGGCTGGCACTTTGAAGTAAGCTGCTGCAGGAATTTCAACTGGGATGGACTCCAAACCCAAGTAGAGGTGTGTGTGTGTGTGTGTGTGTGTGTGTGTGTGTGTGTGTGTGTGTGTGTGTGTGTGTGTGTGTGTGTGTGTGCGTGTGTAATTCCCCAGTTAAATATACCTGGTGGCTAGAGAGAAACTCAGGGAAGGCTCAAACCCAAAGATATACCTGGGGGCTAGAGAATAACTCCAGTTCAAACCCTGTACCTTGGGTGCAGGTAGCAAGAGCCTAAATTCCATACCCACCACCACTCATGAAAACTATTCAGATTTTTGCCTCATATTTTTGTTCTGTTCTGTTCCTCATAAAATTTGTGGTTTTCTGGATTTTGAGTTCACTAAATAATGGCAGGCATTTGAATTTCAGTCTTCATATTCTTCAGAAAGTATATGGTAACACAAAACCTGTTATTCTAGCAAATTTCTAAGTTTATAAGATGAATATTTGAAATTGGTCCCTATTTTCTGGGCTGTATTCCCCCATTATTGGCTTTCTCCAGTTTTTTTTTTGTGCTAAGAGGTTGAGAGCTATGGTGAAAACTGAATTCATTGAATATGTTTGGGGGCTATAATTCCCTCATTATTGGCTTTGTCCAGGTGTTTTGTGCTAAGAGGTTGAGGACTATGGTGAGAACTGAATTCACTAAATGATAGCCATTTAAGTTTCAGTCTTCTTGTGTTTCAAGAAACAGCTGATATGGCTCTGATTGTAGTGCAAAGGGTCCTG
>NW_025059754.1:0-4755 GCF_019279795.1 Protopterus annectens
AAAACCCCAATTTATATTGGGCCAACTCCCCAAACGTAGACTGGGAGCATTACTCTAGCTCCAGCACCCCCCAAAGGTTCCTAGAATTTATAAACTCAAATGCTATGGAACAACTTGTTACCACTCCCATAAGAGTGTAAAACATACTGTTCCTGATCACTACCAACATGGGGACTCTATGCTCCAGACCAGAAGTGTATCCCTCATTGGTAAGATCAGACCATAAACTAATCTCACTAGATATTCACATCCCGACTCCACCCCCTGCCCTGAAAACCACAGGGAAAAACTTCTCTAATGCAAATTTCACACTGCTCAAAACCGAGGTGGAATCCTTCAAAGCCCCTGGGCCTGTGGAAAATCGGCCCAAAAGAATTTTTTTATTCTATGAACACCTTCAGGAATGCATGGATCATGCAATCCCAAATAAAACCAAGTCCCAATCTTCCAAAGGCAGATGTCCTGTCTGGTCGCCCCCAGCCATAAACAAACTATACAATAGCACGAGGAACCTACTACATCATAGAGAAAATTTCCCCAAAAAAGGGAAAGGCATCTCTGGCCAGTATTAGCAAAACTACGGGCACTCCTGAAATCCTCTAAGGCCAGCTTCGAGAGAAAAATTGCACAGGACACTAAGGATAATCACAAGGCTTTCTTTAGTTATGTTAGGAACCTGGGTGGGAATTCCCAGATATGCTCAGATTTGGTCCAAAATGACAAAAATACACCAAACCCACAGACATTGCCAACATCCAAGCTGACAGGTCCAGCGCAACCCCCCCCCCCCCCAAAAAGGGCAAATATCTATCCCAGCAGAGTGCTGCCCCCCTGACATCTCAGATGCTCAGGTAAGAGCTGCCCTCTCCAAAGAAAAAACACAGCATCAGTGGGACCGGGCGGTGTCCTTGGCTGCTTCCTACATGAACTCCAAGAAGAGCTAAACCCAAACATAAAACTACTGTTCAATATCAGCCTTACTACAGGATATGTACCCAAAGAGTGGCGTCAGCAACAGTGGTCCCTCTCCACAAAGATGGTGCCTCAACGGATCCTGGAAACTATCCCCCATAGGTCTGACTAGCTTGGTCTGCAAAGCTATGGAAAGGATCACCATGGACCCCATTAATAAACATATTGAGGACCTACAGACACTGTATCCTACCCACTTTGGCTTTGTTAAGGGCAGATCCTCCCTCTTAGACCTGGTTGATTTCTTTGAAATAGTCACTAAGGCCATTGACAAGGGAAGGTGGTCCACATAGCCTACCTGGACCTTGCAAAAGCCTTCGATACAATACCCACTGGGCATTATAGATAAGCTCACCAGCTTAAATAAAAACCCCCTATGTCACTAGATGGGTTGCAAACTGGCTCAAGGACAGAACCCACATGGTTTTGCTGGAGCCATGTCAGACTCAAACCAGTTACAAGTGGTGTCCCCAAGGCTCAGTCCTGGGACCTCTCTTGTTTGGTATATATTTTGGTACAGGCCAACAAGGAAGGACTGTGCCTGACCAATTTTGCAGATGACTGCAAACGGGGTGCCATAATCGACACTCCAGCCGACACAAGCATCCTCCAAAAGGGCCTCATAGAAACAGACAACTGGTGCCAGAGCCATGGCCTCAAGCTAACCCAAAAGTTGTATAATCATCCCCTTTGGCAAAAACAAAGTGCCCACAAATTACCACATAGGTGGTAATCCATTAAGTACAGAAGAAGTAATTAGGGACCTGGGGACCCAAGTTGATTACAATCTCTCATTTCACAACCACATGGCCAAAGTGGTTAGAAAAACATTTTATATAGCCCACCTAATCATGAAGGGATTCACATCTAGATCAGGGGAGGTCATCGTGCCTCTTTACTCATCCCTCATTAGGCCCATAATTGAGTACAATGCCCCTTTTGGGATGTACCTTACCAGACACCTGCAGCAACTGGAAAGACCCCAAAAGTACCTCAACAGGAGGATCATAGGGCTCAAACAGATGCCATATGCTGGGTTAAAGAAACTCCAGCTCTACTCAGTGGCATACCGCCTGCTCAGGGGATCTCTGCCTGGATAAAACCATGTCCAACCCGAATTAATGGACATGCTGCACCTCAGAAAATCCAAAACCCATCGAGCTCCGAGACTTGAACCTCAGCACTGAAATAAATAGGACATGCTGGAGGGACAGATTCATAACCCAGAGGCTCCCTTCACTCTGGAATAAAATCCCAGTCCAGGTTAGGCAGTGTCCCTCATTGACGCTCCAAGGGGAATCTTGAGTGGAAGGGAGATCGTATCACTTCTGTGTCACTGATAGACAGAGGCACAGTATACTAACCTTGAAAAAGGGCATAGCAAAATAAATTTAAAATGGGTGGCGAAAGCCAAATACGTTCTGGCTAGGCTTATAAATGCCCTAGAGCAGATAGCCTAGTATGAACCTATGACAGCCTTCATGGATCTACTACATCCAGGAGAACTATTGCTAAAGACGGACAATACTACAGTTATGTGGTACATAAACAAGCAAGGGGGCACTCATTCCTACCCCCTCTGCAGGCAAGCCATGACTTTGTGGAACACAGCACTAACTTATCAAGTACATCTGCAGGCACAATTCCTGTCAGGAAAGAAAAATACTCTGGCAAAGAACTAAGCAGAAACCTCATGGACCCTCATGAGTTGAAACTAGATCCACAGGTCTTTAGCATGATAACAAGGAAATGGGGATGGCCAAACATAGATCTATTTGCTTCCCCTCAGAACTGCCAACTACAGAGATTCTGCACAAGGACTTATCACTCACAAGCATGGAAAGTGGATGCTCTATCATTCAGCTGGAAAACCCTAACAGTTTATGCCTTTTCACCACTGCCTCTCCTTCCCAAGGTACTCCTAAAAGTCAGACAAGAGAAGCCAAAAATGATTCTGATTGCCCCAGACTGGCCTCACCAGCACTGGTACCCAATTCTAAAGAGCTTGTCTCAAGGCCCAGCCTGGACTTTACCTCAAATTCCTCATCTTCTGACTCAACAAAACAATCAGATCCTGTACAGCCCACTCAGGACCTTAAATCTGGCTGCATGGCAAATAATATAGCCACTCAGAGCACACCTCTCTGAAGCAAGAAGAGTCTCAGAGTTACAGGCATTAATGGCAGTGGAACCTTTTACCATTTTTCATCTAGACAGGGTTTCTCTAAGGACAAACCCAACATTTATGGGTAGTATCCAGTGTGGCTCTTAACCAAACCATTAATTTGCCAACATTTTATCCAAATCCCCAGAATAAAGGGAAGAAACTTCTGCACTCTTTGGACATACACGGGCAGCTACGCTTCTTCTTGGACAAAACAAAAGCTTTCAGAAAAACTGAGCAACTGCTTGTAACATATGCTGCAGGATCACAAGGAAAGGCTATCTCAAAGCAGACTATTTCAAAATGGATAGGACACTACATTCGTTTCTGCTATGCACATCATGGCAAGTCAGTGCCTAAGAATATTAGGCCACATTCTACCAGGGCAGCAGCCATTGGCAGCCTTTCTCAGAGGAGTACCAACCAAGGAAAGGGGTTTTGGAGTTCAGTGCACACTTTTACCAAGCATTATCCCCTCTTTACTCTAAATCCAGAGCAGGCTTTGCCACTGCAGCTCTGCAGAGCCTCATAACCACTCCTAATCCTATTTAGCCCCAAAGGCCCTACCTCAGCTTTGGGATTCAACCCAAATGTATTGACTGCAACAGTGAAACACGGTGAACATAGTGCAGTTGTGTACCTACCATAAATGTAGATGTTCGAGTGTATTCACTGTTGCAGTCCAGGTCACCCACTTTCCATCCCCCTTTCTTTGCTGGGACTTATCTATACTTTCTATCCTATACAACCTATGTGGTGTATTTGCTTGTAGATGAAGGTATTGTTTTTATTTTACTGTATGTTTTTATAAGGATTATGTTATGCCTACCTTATTGGGGGCACCTGACATCTGGGGCAAGAAAAATTGAAGAAAATGGCGTCAGCTGCATCTTGTATACCCCTGGTGCACTGACATCAGGGAAGAGGGGCGGGAACCGGCTGGACCAGGACTTTGGAATTCAGGCCGACTGTGGGTAGCCTGCCAGCAGGATAACCCAAGTGTAATGACTGCAACAGTGAATACACTCGAACATCTGTATTTATAGTAGGTACACAACTGTACTTTTTTACCTGTGCAGCCGTGATTGCAGGAACTTTGCATTCTTCCAGTATAAAGATGGGCCGTTTAGGGGGTGAGATGGGGGTAAAGTTAGCACTGAGGTTGTCCTGTCGTCAGGCAGCCCTTCAGTTGGCCGGATTCCAAAGTCTGGGTCTGGCCTCGGCTGGTGTCGCACTTCACCCGGCGTCACAGCTGCAGTTCTTGGATAAAAGGGATCCCCCCTTTTCCTCAGTCTTTCTTGCCGCGTGGCCCCAAAACAGAAGCTGTTAAGTGCGGTCGGTCAGAACCAGAGATTACTACTACCGAATACTTCTACTACCGAAGACTTCTAAAAGCTAAAGGGGTTTTTTCCCCCGTTTTTTGGGGAAATCTTTCTTACCTTTTCCCCGCCCCGGGGGTTTTCAGGGAAAAAGTGAATTTTTAACCCCTTTTTTTTTAACCCCCCTTGTTTGGGGGGAAACCCCCCAAATTAAAAACCTTTTTATAAAAAAGGGATTTTCCCCAACCCCTTACCCCCCGGGCCCTTTTTTTTCCCCCTTGGTTTTTTAGGCCCAGAAAC
>NW_025059755.1:0-4526 GCF_019279795.1 Protopterus annectens
TAAATATAATTTAAAGCAAATACTGACCAAGTTAATTATTTTTTAAAAAAGACATTGCAAAATTACCAACTTTTACCATTAAAAGCATTTAATATTTTGGCTTAACCCCTGGATGTACATCTGTCTCAAGTCTAAGATGCCCCTTCCAGTAACTCAAGAAGATTTATTGCCTCCTTTTTACCAGTGATAGCAGAAAAAATTGGCTATTGGGGAGCCTGATGGTCAACTGAGGATGAATTTTGAAAGCTCCATAAACTAGTATAAAAATTGGAAAACACTAAACTACATAAATATCAATTTTGGGGGAGATATACAAAATTTTCCTGTAAGTAACTTGGAGATATTTTGAGTCACTGAATATGAACAACTCAAGAATTCTCACCAGATGCTGCTTTGAAAAAAGAACTGTGATTGATGACATCTACCTTACAGGAGCTTTCTTTGAAGATGGATAGCTTTAAAATGACTTAGAAAAACTCAAATTAAATTCTCAGAAACAGATACCCTTAAGGAACTATTACAGCAAAACCATACAAAAATAATAAAGATAAAGACGTCTCTAAATGACATTGAAGGGATACTCAAAGAGGAAGAATTCCCCAAAAAATTCCTGCTTAAACAGAATACATGGCTGCTTAACAAAACAGATGACTTAGAAAACAGGGAAAAGAGAAACACAATACGGATCTTTGGTCTGCCTGACAACACTGAAGAAGAAGACATTATTTCATTCTTAACAACCAGGATTCCTGAATTTTTAGAACTGAAAAAGAGACTTTCATTTGGAATTGAAAGGGTGTATAGACCATTGAAGAAACCTGCTTCTAACTCAACAAATACTCCACCTATATTCATAGTTATAAAATTTCTTTTGTTTCTGGACAAGGAACTAATATTAAAATCTGTTTGGAGAAAATCACCCTTAAAATACAATCAAAGCCTGATGAGGTTTGACAATGATTATTCTTCCAGAATACTAGAACAAAGGAAAAAGTCTGGCCAATAATAAAACTGTTGAAACAAAAACAACATTAAAGCACAGCTGGCCTTTCCAGCCAAAATAAAAATACTTTTTGCCAATGAGATGAGGACCTTTAATGACTTAGAAGAAGCTACTATATTCATCAAAACAACAACATAAGTTATATAAAAAAATTGGTGGGTCCCATTTTAAAAAATAAAAAAAAAAAAAGAAAAATGGAATGTAGAAAAAAAAAACAAAAAACTGATTCCAAGATAGCTGTCCCCAAAAAATATCTCTTACAACTACATCTATCAAAGTATCAACTGATATGGTACATCACTTGTCATCTGTTTTTATTTAAAAAAGGAGGGATTCTTAAACAACTGAGAAACAGTAATGATTTATTCAGAATGTTCAAAGAGTCCAATAATTCTTCACAAAAAAAGGTAGGTCAAGATGGGTTACTATTTACATTATATATAAGCCAAACAAAGCAACATATAATACAAACATAGAAGTTTCTATTCCCCTACTTGAACTCAATGAATACTTATCTTGTTCATTTTCCATTGATTTTACTTATAATATTTTATAATTTAAGAAATTAATTAACTAATTCAACAAGGTACCATTCATCAGAGTTCAGACTCAAATGTAACAAATTAACATCATATATAATACAGTAACAGTAAGTGTTTTAAAAAAAATGCTGTCATGGAGACTAATGCCTTCTTCAGTTAAAAAAAAATGTCATTTTTCCTGGTTAAAAAATTTAAGCAAGCTCTTAGTACAAATGTTTATTATTCTGTCTAAATATAGTTAATATCAATTTTTTCAATTTTTGCAAATTTAAAAAAGTTTTCTGAGTGCTTTTGATAACCTGAATGGTTGTGGATGCAGCTTGTCTGGCAGCTGTAAAAAGTCTTTTATTTTAAACTGTTTTCAATTATGGAGGTATATGCTTTGAGGCTTTTGATTAAACCTGACAGGGAGTGGATACTGTGTTGGATTTGAGTTTGGGTTTTCATCTCGGGGAAAGGGGGGAGCTTTTGGGAAAGGGTTTTTTCTTGTGTTTGGGGAATTTTTTTTAGCCTGGTCCGGGGGGTATAAAAGGAGGGAATTTTAGGGGTTTTTTTTTTGCAGTGAAGGGGGGAAGGCTGGGAATGTTACTCTTGTTCACTTTTAGACCCCGTTTTTGGGGTCCCCAAAAAAGGGGTTGCTAATGGGTTAATGGAGGGAAAAAAAAGAAAAAATGATTTTATGGTTGGGGGGTTAACTTTAAAGGGGCCTCAGATGATTTCCAATGAAGTTTTGGTTTTTAAAAAAAAAATAAAAAATATATATATATATATATATATATATATATATATATATATATATATATATATATAGGGCTGTTTTAAACCACATATGCACATATTGATGGTCTCCCAACACTTCATTTAGCTCATTAATTGATTCTTGAAAAAAAAAAATAATAATAAACAATTTTATATTTAAAATGTATTTTGGTCCAAACACATTAAGGACTTACATAAGAGTGGGAAATCTGAGTTATTGTGAAAGACTAAGAACACTTGGTCTTGTGCAGTACCCTTTGCAGTGGTCTGGGAGGTGAGCTTGCTGGACATGTTGGCATATGGGGATAGCTGATTCTAGGGGGATTTGGGGTTGTTGGGAAGTGCTAGAGAGTCATCAGATTTCCTTTTGGAAATATCTGTGGAATGGAAGGTGTGTTGACTGGTTCACTGGCAGAGTGGCCAGTGGATGGAACATGCTGGTAAAATGGAACAGGACAAATATTGGTTTGGATATTTTAAGAACAGCCTGGAAAACACCGCATGAACTAGTGCATGCTATGCCGGCAAAACTGGATGGGCATTGTTGCCTGTGCTTGAAGTACTAATATGTGTGTATGTAAGGATGGAAATAAACTTATAATAAATAAGAAACTCAGAGGGTCTCATAATTTAAAGTCTATGGACTGTATAAACATGCTTGGAAGGAGCTAATAATAAGAATAAGCATTACAGCTTGTGGTCTCTCAAATAACTAAGCAACAGCCAAAAAAAACCCACACACACACAATAGTTATGTAATGTATGATTTTAGTAAATCTAGGCATAAAATATATAATTGTCATATAAGATAAAACAGTCTGCTGAATTTAGATATTAAAGACAGGATTTAATAACATGGGCTTGTGCATAATAACACTACTGCCTTAACTTGTCATAAATGACATACACTACATTGAACCTCAAGGGGAAGCATGATGATTTTCTTATATAAGTAAATATGCATAACAAGTCATGTAATTGCTTTAACTTGAATTGTAGTTTTTGTAACCCATCTTGACCATACATAATTAAGCGGTTACCAAGGTAGCTAATGTTTTATACATGACATCAAACTGATAAAGTTGTTCAAGAGAAACAATAGAAGCCTGAACTTCATAGGTTCATAGGTTTATATAGTACTAGTATCAGTCAATGTAACTAGCCAAAAGTTTTTGTAAAAGAAGTTATTTTTTGCATGTTGAGCAGACAAAGTGATTAATGTATTTCTATTTATCCACTCATCAAGTTTTTTCTTGAAGAGTGTTATAAACTTTTTTTGACATAGATAAGTTGTTCCAGGTATAAGTCTCTGGACAGAATATATTCATGTCCTGTTTATTGTGGTGACAATTTGGTCCCTAACATGTAGCTCAAAGGATTTCTTTTTACATGTTAACAGCTCTGGGTTTGACATAGATTTATATGATACAAATCACCTAATATATGCATAAATGGATTTTATTAGTGTACATCTGTTTGACAGTAATTTCTTTGTGAATTCTGTGGCCTTTCAGCTGCTGCAGATGTCTTGTGATACATTAAATGTAGTACACAATAATGTATAATGATGTTGAGTAAACAATGACCTCTTTTTCCTGGAAAGAACCTTTGTGATATGTGCCATGTAGAAATTTCTGACTACTTGGGGATGTGATTATCAAAGGAGAGACTACTGTGATTAATCTCTTATAACATTCAGCATTAAGTAGATGCTGTCTATTGGGAGTTCATGGGACAGATTTTACCAAAATGAAATGAATTTTGGCATTACTTAATGGGTGTGATACAGGCATCTGTTCAATGATTCTGTAGGATGTCCACATCATTTAAATTGACTATGGCTTGTTTGCAATCATCTGCAAACTTCATCTCCCGAATGTAACAATCATATTCTGAACAAATAGTATTAAATTGACAATAGACAGTTTAATAACATGGGCTTGTGTATAATAACACTACTGTTTTAGGTTGTCATAAATGACATCCACTATGTTGAACATCAAGGGGAAGCATGATGATTTTGTCATATAAGTAAATGCATAACAAGTCATATAATTGCTTTACAAATTTTGGTTTTGTAAACATCTTGACCATACATAATCTAAGCTGACCAAGGTAACTAATGTTTTATATATGACATCAAACTGACAAAGTTGTTCAAGGAAACAATAGAAGCCTGATCTAGAATGTCAAAAGTAACAATCATTCTGAACAAATGTATT
>NW_025059756.1:0-5250 GCF_019279795.1 Protopterus annectens
AATAAAAGTAATGAATATCTAATTTTGAAAGATGAATTAATGGAATATGAAGAATAGCAAGTTCCCAGGACAATGTAGACTTTGGTACCCCATTTTCTGCAATCTGACTTTCAAAGAGGTCCATAATCTGTGAGAAAAATGACAATACCATAAGATATATAGAAGGTCTGCTTGGGGGTGTGAACAACATGAACATGATGGGGATTTACTTGGGTTAAATTTATTTAATTTGTATGGGGTATAGTAGGCGTCATTATTAATCATTAATTGTGTATATGATAATTTTTTAAAAGGGATAAATTCCTTTGTATATCTAATGGCCAAAAGTTTCTGAGACTCTGACAATTGGGAGTTATAACTTAACCAAACATTTGATAAAAGACAATTATGGTCCATTATTAAGCTATTGATTAACTTAAAAGAGTTTGAGAGCATTTTATCTGATGAGGAAAGTATTTTGATAATCGTGTCGAGGTTTTTCATTTGTAGTTCTATGTGGTCTAAACATAAAAACTTGTTTTTAATTATTACTCTTAGTTGACTAAGGATTGGTGAATAGTTCCAATTTACTTTCAAAATTTTACGCCAATCGGGTAAAGATAAGTCAAGATATTTCAAAACATCTCTAACTTTTAAAATTTTATTAAAGGATATTTTGTTAAGTTAAAGGGTTTGTTGTCTATCATTATATTTGGGTTTAGATGAATTGGTTGAATAAGGTGAGAAATCTTTTCTAGATTACATAGTTTGAGTAAGGTTTGGAAGGCTCTAATCTTTTGTTTAATTACAGTAGACATATTTTTAATAAATAAACTATCCAAAGAGATAAAAGGAATAGCTTCTGGATTTATATTTTTTGAAATGATGTAATTGTACCATAATTTTATCCATAAAGAATGATTTGTATAAGAAATATTCTTGAAATTAGATATGGTGAGAAGTTTATTAGATGAGACAATCAAATAATAGAGATATAGATTAGGAAGGCCTAAACCACCCTTGCCCTTCAAAATTGACAATCTGGAATAGGAAATTCTAACAGATTTAGGGAACCATAAAAATTTTGCCAAAGCTTTATTTACAGACTCAAAAAAAGATTTTGGAATTATCTGATCAGATGATGTGAACTGGTAAAGGAATTTAGGCAGAATGTTCATTTTAATTATGGCCGCCTTTGATAAAAGTGAAAAGTTTAGATGTTTCCATCTGTCCATATCAGATAATATTGAGTTCCATACTTTATTGATGTTATTTTGAAAAGAAGATTTATTATTGTGTTCTAAATTGATACCTAAATATTTTATACTATAAGTAAACTGAAAATGATGATCTGAAAACAAAAATGATTTATGTGCTAAGTGATTTAAGGGAAAAATATGAGTTTTAGAAGAATTTAAAAGATAATTCGAAACCGAAGAGAAGTAATCAATGGAGTTTGTTATTTTTCTATAATCAGATAATGGAGTTTGGAAGTAAATAACTATATCATCAGCGAAAGCTGAAAAATGAATTTTGGTATTAAGAATTCTGGGGACATTATGAAAAGTATTTTGAATAATATACAACAACAAAGGTTCTAAATAAATGTTAAAAAGAAAGGGAGACAATGGACAACCCTGTCTTGTTCCTCTGGTAATCTTTATAGGAGAAGAAAATTGACCATTAATGTAAAGTCTAGTAAACATATCTTTGTATAAAACTTTTAAAAAATTTATAAAGAATAAAGGAATATTGAAACATGACATAGTTTGAAAGAGAAAGTTCCAACAGACTCTGTCAAAGGCATTTGATGCATCAATGATCAGAGCATATATAGGGTTTGAATTTTTTTTAATGAGATGAATGATAGACTCTAAGGACAGAGTATTATCCCAAGCATGTCTGTGGGACATAAAACCTGATTGATCTAGGGAAATAATTGAGGGTAAAATCCGTTTCAATCTGTTAGCCAAAATAGATGATAAAATCTTAATATCTACGTTTATTAAAGAAATGGGTCTATAATTTATTGGGTCAGATTTTTCTTTATTATTTTTTAGAATTAGGATGGTTTTAGATGTATTCCAATGACTATCTGAGATATCGTTAACTCTTTTGTTGACTATCATTTAATTTAGGGAAATGTAGAGAATTTAAAAAGATTTTTAAGTGATTATCATTAACTGAATTAGAAGAACCTGAATATAAATCAGTATAGAGTGAAGTGAATAGCTGAATTATCTCTTCATCCGTGTTATATAATTTATTTTTATAAGATAAAGATGAGATTTTCGGTCTTTCAAAATTAACTTTAATAATTCTCGCTAATAATTTAGAAGGAACCTGGGCCCATTCTGAATATGAGGCAAGTAATTTTTGTTCAGCTAAAGAGAGATTATTTTGGTGAAGCAAAATTAAATCTTTCTGACAGTCGAGAATTTGTTTTTCTATAGTAGGGTCATGATTCAGTCTAAGATGATTTTCCAAGGAAAAAATTCTAGATTTTAAGAACTCCTCTTTCTTAAAGTATTGCTTTTTGAAAAAAGCTGCTTTACTAATAAATAATTCTCTTAATCTCACTTTACATGCAGCCCATTGTATGTCATAAGGAATGTCTGATGACCCCAGGTTATTTTCCATTTCCTGTAATATTTCTGAACATTGTTTGCAAATATCTTCATTTAGCAGTAAATTATTATTTAAAGACCACTTATTAAAGTCAATTTTATTTTTAATATTAGAGTTTATGTTTAATTTTAGTGAGATTCTTGAATGGTCCGAAAAGAATCTAGGTTCAATGTTAAAATCTAAAATATATTTTGAGATATATTCAGAAATTAGAAAGAAATCCAATCTGGACCACGAACGGTAACACTTGGAGTAATAAGTATAGATATCATTCTTATTTGAGACTTTAACATTGTGAAGTGGATCAATTAAATTATATTCCGTCATCAAATCATTAAGGGCCATAGTAGATTGATAATTATAAGTAACAGTGGAAAGGGATCGAACAATTACTGGATTTATTACTGCGTTCCAATCACCACCCACTATAATATGGTGGTCTTTATAGGATGTGAGAATATTATAAATTTTTAAAATGAACAAATGTTGTGAATTACATGGGCCATATAAGTTTAAGACAAAAATAGGTTTGTCCAGACCAACAATAGAAGTGGTAAATAAGCACCATCTCCCCTCATTATCAAATTTCTCATCAATAATGTTCCCCATGAATTTTTGTTTAATGATTATAGCTACTCCTCTGGAATTAGATGAGTCACCTGAAGCTACTATCTTTTTGATCCATTTTTTATTTCTCTCTTTATTCCAATCAAGACGCGGAATATGGGTCTCTTGAATAAAACAAATATTTGCCTGTGACTTAAAAATCAAATGAAATAATAATGACTTTTTGGCTTTGCCTTGAATACCTCTAACATTCCAAGAATCCAATATTATATCAACTGGCATATTCAAGGCATACAATCATTATTGATGCTATAAAGGTGAACTCAAAGTAAAAATCCAATAATACTTTAAAAAAGAAAAAAAAAAGAAAAAGCAGCATTTGAATATGCAATCGGGTCAACAAATATCATTTGCTGAAAAATAAAGAAAAAAAATTTTTCAAAACCAATAAAATGTATATTAATATCCTTTATCCTAACCCTAGTGCCTACCCACCAATCACCCTGTGATAAAGGAAGATCAGAAGTGAATAAGATAGAAGTTGTAATTATAAATAATAATAACATCGGATTAATATAAAAATTGCTCAAAGGAAGCCTAACACAAATTAAAACCAGAGTAATACTACTAAAACTATATACAAGACTAACTAAATTCAAGATGTCCAACATACTCAATCCCTACTTGAAATACTAAGCTAAAAGCTCCTATTATTAAGTAAAAATTATAGTGATTAAATGCATTTCCTCAAGTATTTCAAAGAAGAAAAAAATAGAATAAATTTTGATTAACTAAAACAATACGGCATAACAAGTATTACAATTAAAACAGAACATATGTTAGGTAATGTAAATAAATATAAAGAAACCCATCTAATAACACTATCATATATGTAAACAAAACAGTGAGAAATCTAGGGATAGTTGTATCATATATAAGGTGATGTTTTAGATATACATATATATAAAAAGCCATAAACATTGCTAAACAGATAAAATTATGCACTATCCAATAAACACTCGTTAATGCTTAGTAACTTTTCCCAGTAGTCAAATAGACAATAAGTGTGATAAAAAACTCAAATAACTATAGAATGAGCATTTAACTATAGTTCAAATAAAGCATAAACTGTCCTCCAAGCGACCATACTCTAAAAAACAATTCAATATAGATGTAAGCTAACTGTCTAAATAGCAGTAATATAGCATCTGCTCACAATGATATATTATAAATTGAAATAGGTTTTGGCGCCATCTAATGTTCAAAGATAAATACAAATAAGAACTATTGGATAGTACCTTAAACTACAGTATGTACACTAGATTAAATGAATATTAATGTACTTTCATATGAATTTAAATAAATTTTAGAATACTTATACTAATGGCTCTGTTAAATTATATAGTTAAACTGTCCTTCTAAAATATAAAAGCAATACAGCAAACAGGATGTGAAAACACAGTGTTCATAAATATACTCATTATAACATCTAAATAGAACAAAAACAAGTAGGCTAAACTCAAAAAATCAAGGAGTTTAAATATAGACAGGTAAGTTTAGCTAATAACGTTTAAAGATATCCATTCCAAGCATTACATTTGTGTAAAGGCTTTCTATAACAAAACCACCAACTGCAGTCCCCTAATCAAACTTCTGAAAAAAAAATGCATGAATTTCTCAAATGAACAGGTGTACAGTGTAATACTTGTCTATTTAAACATTTTGGCATCTTTCAAGATAACATAAAAAACAACATTTTGTAGGAAAATATATGTTCTCTTCTTTACCCATTTTCTGGAATTGTAATAAATGAAACTAACCTGTTCATTTGTTTCAAGAACAATTTCCATCCTAAAGCATGAATGTAACTGCTCGCTTTGGAGCGAGAGAGACATGTATAGGATCGCTGAATGTAACGTATGAGAAAGACATATTTAAACTTAAAAACATCCTTCGCTTGTGAAGAGGAACACTGTAAATGATAGAAAGTCCTAATAAAACATTCCTGATGCTGAATACATGCTGAAAACAAGCTGTATGAGCTGTCTTTGAACAAATGATGACGCCCATCCATTG
>NW_025059757.1:0-7070 GCF_019279795.1 Protopterus annectens
TGATTTTATGACAATTTATTTCATTCAATACAATTTTTGAGTGAGGCTATACAATTTGACTTTGGTTTACAATGCAATTTTATAATACCTGTAATTTCATGATTCATCCACGAGATGGAGCATCAAGTTCATTAAAACAAATATTCAACTATTGAGTCCTACTAAAAGTGTTACTAATAGTATTTTAACTTTATAATTTATTCTTTGTAGTCAAGTGTTTTAAGGATTTTTATTTAAAACATATTTTTATTTCTACATATTTATTCATCAAACATTGTAACATTAAATGTGTTTTAATCGTGGCAACACAGGGAGATGCAAGACAAAAAGTTTTTGGTTTTAAACTAAATTAACATTTCAATTAATTCATTAACCTAATCATTGTAATTAAGTGAATGGTATAAAAGCACTAGTCGTTTGAATAGCCCACATCTGAGGAAGTGATTTTTAAAACGAAAACGTATGGTGGAGCGTTAATGTGCTGTGTTTCTGTGGAATAAAGTGAACTGAAGTGTGCTGAGCCATCTGTGTTTTTTTTTTTTTTCCACATTTTTCTGTTTGCCCTGCTCAGGGCTTTATTGTTTTGCCTGAAAAGCTGCTTCATTTTGTGGATTTATTTAACAAGTATACTGGCAGGTATTGTAATCATTATAGAATGATAAAGTATGACTAAATAAATGACTAGAACCTGTCTTTAGCTGGAAGACTGAATTTATTTGGTGGACGATGTCTTGATCTTAGAGATTCATCCACTGATTAAACTTATTAGCCTGACAGCTCGACTGAGCTGTGAACTTTTAAATATGTTTTTGCTGTGTTTACTTTTAATGAATCTGTCATTAATTGGAAAACTAAATTTATTGTTTGGACAAAGTCCTGATTTTAGAGATTCATTCACTGATTTAAATTATGAGCCTGACATCTAGGCTGTGATATAAACTACCAAATATGCTTATGTTGTGTTTACTGCTTTTAAATGAATTTGTTCCTAATTATTTTAGCAAGGCTGATACGCAAACTTGCAGAGATGCTCCTGCATATATTAGATAAAACAGTGTAAGAAACTTCTCTGTGTGGAAGATTTTCAGTTCATATATTTCTAGTTAATCACTGTATATTAATCAGATCAGACAAAAGTAGTAGAAGTAGCGAACATAAACTTGTCTCAAGTCAAACAAAACAGTAATAATAGAAAATAAGAAGTTATGTACCTACCATAACGTTCCATGTTAGTTGTCTTCTCTTCTTTCTTGCTTGATGGGTTGGGCGATCCCGCTCGACTCGGCACTTGCTAAGCTCGAGAGTTTCTTCTACCAGCTCGAGGCAGCCCCATATCCCATGATGCAAGGTGGTAAGTACCCAGATCTCGTTTGTAAACAAAGGGCAATAGCACCAAGCATCAAGACTTCCCAAAGGAAGAAGAAACTTACAGATGTAAAAGGACCAGGTCTGAATGGTCTTTAGCATAATAGTTTCTTATACAAGGTCTGTCCAGGCCAGGGGAAGGAGGGAGGTCAAGAAAGAAGGGGAAGACAACTAACATGGAACGTTATGGTAGTACATAACTTCTTAATGTTAAGTTGTCAATCTCTTCATTCTTGCTTGATGGGACAGCGTCCCTAGCACCTCTATCCTGGGTGGCTCAATGGAACAAACTCTTGAGGACTGTAGAGCCAAAACTGGCTCTGTCCCTGGAGGCCAAGTCCAATTTGTAATGGGAAACAAAAGTGTGAGGAGTGGCCCAAGTGGCGCTGCACAAATAGTGTCCAAAGGCAGTCTAGCTTGAAAAGCTGTAGAAGTAGCTAAACTCCTAGTTGAATGTGCTTTAGGTTTTGAGCACAGCTGTTTTCCCCTGATGTATAAATTTCAGTGATGACCAAGAAAGCCATCTGGACAAAGTCACTTTAGAAACAGGAAGGCCTTTTTATTATCCATAGGAAACAAAAAGTTGATCAGATTTTCTAAATTTTTTGTTCTGTCCAAATAATATCTAAGCTGACGGTGGACTCAAGATAATGTAGCTTTTTTTCAGCTCTATCTGAATAGTTAGGAAAAATACAGGAGATCAATGGATTGATTCAGATTGTTTTTGAAGCGACCTTAGGTAAAAAGGATGGATTAGTTCTCAAAGATACTCTGTCTTTGTGAAAAATCAAATAGGGGTCGAACCAAAGAGCATGAAGTTCAGACACCCTCCTGGCAGATGTAATAGCCACTAGGGATAAAGTTTTCCAAGAAAGATATTTCAGGGAACAAGAAACAGCTGGCTCAAGGGGAAGAATCAAGGATGTCAGCACTAAATTTAGATCCCACTGAGGAGGAGGATTCCTGATTGGAGGCTTTAGTAGGAAAATTCCTTTCAAGAAGGCCCTGCAGAGCCTATGGGACATAATATTATGATCTGCTATCCCGACATGAAAATTAGAAATAGCAGCCAACTGAACTCTGACTGTGGAAGAAGAGGAGCCTGCATGAAAAATCTCTGCTAAGAAGTCCAGAACTGCCTGAACAGGGGCAGTAAAAGGATCAATATTTTGGGCCTTAGCCCAATAAGAGAAACGTTTCCATTTGCTTGTGTAAATCCTCCTGGTAGAGGATTTTAGTGAAGCTACTATGATGTCTCTAACTGGGTTAGAGATCAAAGGAAGCCTGGCTAAGGAAGGAAGTGGAGCAACCATGCTGTGAGGTTGAGAGAAGGGATTGACTGGTGCAGCTGACCGGATTGGTGAATCAGTAGATCTGGCACTGGGTCCAGATGCCACGGCTGCACCAAAAGGTGATGATGGAGGAACGGAACCAAACTTGTCGAGGCCAGTAAGGGCAATGAGAATCAATTTGGCTCTCAAACGGTAGCTTTCTGGATCACCTGAGGGATCAGAGGAAATGGAGGGAAGGCATAAAGAAGTCCCTGGGGCCAATCCTGGGTCAGAGCGTCTCTGGGGATGGCCTGATAGAGGAAGAGGCTGAAGAAGTCTGGACATTTGCTGTTTTGGGGAGTAGCAAAAGATCGCAACATGGGCGCCCCATTCCAGAAAAATCTCTTCCGCTATGGATTGCTTGAGAGACCACACGTGAGGCATGAGAATAGCACTGCTCAATCTGTCCGCTATAATGTTGGTTTTCCCAGGGATATGCGTTGCTACCAGAAACCGATGAGAGGAGATCGCCCATTGCCATAGTCTGGCCTTCGACACAAGGGTAGGACTTGGTTCCGCCCTGTTTGTTGATATACCAAACTACAGACATGTTGTCTGTGTGGACTGCAATTGTCCCTACGGGAAGAAAGTCGTTGAGGGCTTGCAACGTTAAAAGCACTGCTCTCATCTCCAGGACATTTATGTGCAGATGGTACTCGAGCGGTTGCCACTGCCCATGAACCATCCTGCCCTGATAATGACCCCCACCCGATCAGGGAGGCATCCGTGGTGACAGTGGCTATCGGGACGGAGGTCAAAGCACCTGCCTTGGTGAACCTGAGCGATGTGATCCACCAAGCAAGATGTTCTTTGCATGTTTGTGTCACCAGAATCTGGTGACGCATTGGGAGTTGCTGGTATGACCACTGTGTGAACAGCATCCACTGAAGGAGGCATGTAGAATCGAGCCAGGGAAGAAGAGTAATGGCCGCAGCCATGAGACCTAATACCTTTAGAACCATTCTGGCCTGTACTTTCTTGCTGGCCAGAATGATCCTGACATGAGTCTGAATGTCTGAAACTCTTTGTTCTGTAAGGGTAGCTGACATCCGAACAGTGTTTAAGTTTGCCTATGAAGGTAATAGACTGGCAGGGCGATAAGGATGACTTTTCAAGTTGATTGAGATGCCTAAATGAGAACAAAGGTCTATTGTGTAATCCCTGGCTTGTATAAGCTGATGCCTGGTGGTGGCTGACAGGAGCCAGTCGTCGAGATATGGAAACACCTGGAATCCTTGACGTCTCAGGTGAGCCGTGACCACTGCCATGCATTTGGTGAACACTCTGGGGGCTGTAGTGAGACCAAAGGGCAGGGCTCTGAACTGGAAGTGACTGGACCCCAGCCGAGCGGAGAAATCTCCTGGAGCGTCTGTGAATTTTGATGTGATAGTACGCATCCTGAAGATCTATTGAGCACATCCAGTTGTCCTTCTGTAAGAAGGGCAGAATTGACTGAAGAGTGACCATTCAGAATCTTGTCTTCCTGACAGACTTGTTGAGTCTGCTGAGATCCAATATTGGTCTCCAGTCTCCCGTCTTTTTGGGGACCAAAAGAACCTTGAGTAGATTCCGGGCTCTGAATGGTCTATTGTAACTGGCTGAATGGCTCTTTTTTGCAGTAGTTTTGCGATTTCTAACTCTGCAATCTCCCTTAGACCGGGTGGTACATCTGGAAGGGAACTTGAGGGGAAGGACTTTCCTCGAAAGGAATTATGTAACCCTTGGATATGATCGACTGTACCCATCTGTCTTGAGTGAGGGAATGCCAGGCTTCTGGGTACAGTGATAATCTTCCCCCGACTGCCTCCAAGGAGGGACAGCCGGGCAACACCTCAGGGATGCTGAAAGGGCTTATCAGAGAGAGGCTCCCTGTTTCCCTGGTTCTTCGGACCCCTCTGCCTCTAGAGCGCCTGTTGTTGTTACCCCTCTGCCTCTAGGGGTAAACTGACCACGTGAATCGCGTGACTCCTTGGGATTTCGGAACCACATCTTCCCACCCTTCTGTCCTTTGGGATAAGGCCTAGAAGGGTGGAAAAACGGACTCCAACAGCAGAAAGAGTCTTGCCGTCCTGCTCACACCTGGTCAAGGTTTCCTTCACCTGAGGGCCAAACAAAGCTGACCCATCAAAGGGAGAATTTGTGAAGGACGCCTTAAAGGGATCCGCAAAATCACATAGCCGCATCCAGGCTTGGCGCCTAAGAGCCACACTGTGCCTCGCTCTCCTCCATCGCAGCATAAGATATTAGCCCATGGAGGAGTTAGCAATGGAATTGAGGGTTCCTAGCTGCAAGCAATCTTTTCTTGAGCCCCTGCAGCTGTAGGATCCTGAACTACTTCTCCCAGCTCCTTCAGGATATCTCTGGAGTCTGGTGAAGTGACAAAGATAATTCAGCGACATAGCAAAGGTCGCTGAGGAAAACATCCGCTGCATACCTATCCATGGTCCTAGAGTCCTTATTAGGAGGATGGACGCACGGAAGGATCTGCAAGTTCCTTTTGGTGGCGCAGCCACCACCATGGCATCAGTGGGGACACCCTTGGTAAGGAATTGTTTGTCACTCGGGGCAGTGATAAATTTTGAAGGCCTCCTAGGGACTGGCTCTACAGAGTCAGGAGCTGCCCACGCCTTTCGTGGAATAACTGCATAAGGGGGTGGAAACGGGGAGAAACCCAGGAGGTGGAGGGCCGAGATCCAAACGCCTCTAGGTATACTGACTCATCCTCAGAGGGATTGTTGGTGGGCCAGTCTCCCGTCTGTTTCAGCAGCTCTAGGATGTCTGAAAAGGAGACATCCTCAGAGGGGATCTAGGGATCCCTCTGACTCATCAAAGTCAGTATCCAGTGACAGACTCGGGGAGTCTACATGCTTCCTCTTAAAAGTCCTCTTCCTAGGAGGATCTCCCGAAACATCAGGAGAATCCTCGGAAGAGGGGAAATTCCCAATAGGGAAACCTGAGGCGGAGGATCTCTGGGTCCTGTAGCAAGAGAAGTGGCAGAGATGTCAACAGGTACTATAGAGGGAGGAGCTACGGGAACAGACTGCTGACTGATACCAGTGGCCAGTACACTCTTCATTACCTCGAATGCTCCCCTCCCAGGCAGGTCCGAGAGAACCCGCTCCAAAGAGCTAGGAACTTCCGGGACCACCGAAGGGAAGTCTCGAGGCAGATGTCGGAGCCGAGCTCACCAAGGCCGAGGCTCCAAGAGTAAGAGCGGGCTCGGACAAGGGTCCGATGCCACTCACCCCCTCGGAGGAGACCATGGAAGCCCGACCACCGAATCCCTCTAAGGAAGAGGAGATAAGAGTAGAGGCTGAAGGAACAGAAGGGGTATCCTTCCTCCAGCCGTAGCAGTAACCATGCCCGAAGACTCCAACTCCAAACTCTGGGGTAGAGTTGAAGGAGGAACTGTAACGGGTGTGGACCAACAGTCGCTGCTGAGACGGACTGTGTAGCATTTGGGCCAGTACCTGTGACTTGAGTAATCTACTGACCACTCTCTAGGTCATGATCTGACAACCTGGATGACCTTGAAGATTGGCTCCGATGGCTCCGTTCGATAGAAGAGGGCGGAGCCGAAAGTATCGGCTCCAAGGAAGGAGACCTCGACCTCTTCCTGGAATGAGCCATCGGAGCCGATACTACAGATCCTGTCGGGCCGACTTCGGAGCCGACAGAAGCTCGATATCGGCTCCAGCGGAGCCGATACAGCCACCAAAGTAACGGTGTCGGAGCCGATCGGAGCCGACACGATGCTGTGCCACATGGGTGTCGGAACCGATCGGCCGACATCGAAGTGGACAATACAGAAAGCTTTGTCAATCCAGAATCGGCTCCAGCCGAGCGATCTCGACTCAGATCGGGAGCCGAGGCCACAGGCTTAGATACAGAAGCCTGGGCCTTGGCAGGTTTTGTGATTTTGGTGGAGCCGACTTAGCCGGAGAGCCCTCTGGCTTAAGAAGGCCCCTAAGAATCAACTTGTTCTCTCCTGCAGGACTCTCTGGCTGAAGGAGTGACAAATGCACAGGAGTCCTGCAGGTGAAGAGGGCCCAGACAATACAGGCAAGAAGTGTGACCGTCTGTCAGAGACATCTTCTGACAGCACGAGTCACACTTCTTAAAACCTGAAACCCTCTCCTTTGACATGGTGCGAACACACAATACACACACCAGTCAAATTAAATTAAATTAAACAAAATACCAAGAGGTATTCTATAAAACATCAAACACACACCCTAACAGGGGATGGGATAGAATATAACAAAAAATGCGGATTTCTTCTTAATACACAAAAAAGTTTAGAAAAAAGGGACAAATGAACAACTTACCAGGGCTGGTAAAAAGACCTCCTAAGCTAGCAAACAGATCTGAGTA
>NW_025059758.1:0-6504 GCF_019279795.1 Protopterus annectens
TGGCAATTTAATTTCTAACTGGGAATTTTCCACTTTTCAGCAAGGAATTTTTTGCATTCTGGGATTTTCCACTTTTCAGCAAGTTTCTTCCTTTTGTTGTAAAGTTTGTTTATGGCAAGGGACAACCAGATTGGCTTCCTTTTTTTGGAGGAGCGTGTCTTGGTTCCATCAGGGATGGCATGATTCATGCACGAGTGGATATGCTCATACAGTGCCTTAGTGTAGGATTCAGCAGTCGAACTTTCAGTTCCCATCTGCATGGGTGTCATGAAGTTTGTCACTTCTGACTTGAGTAGCATGAAGTTGGCTTTGGAGAAGTTTTTTATGGAGGTTTCCTTACTGGGGGGGTGGGGGTGGGATGTGGATGTCAAGGGTGATTAGCTTATGGTCAGATCTGACCAACGAGGGGGTGACCATAGGTGTGGATCAGCCGATTTCCATGTTGGCAATGACCGGTCTAGGATATTGGGCCCTGGTTGGGGACTACGGATTAGTTGATCCAGGTCATTAGATTATAATTCAGAACCGTTGGGCAAAGGTGTTGGCACAGGATTAGTTTTCCCAGTTAATGGCAGGGTAGTTGAAATTACCCAGTACTAGAGTGTTTGGTTGTATCTTAATATTTTCCAGTATGTTTATAAAGGTATAGTGAGAATCTTGGGGTATGAATTGTGGGATCTGTAGCAAGCTACAACGGATTGCAGTCTTACTAGTGTTAGTTGCACCTGGAAATTTCAGACACATTATGTTAGACGCTAGCCTGGTGTTATGAATATCCTTGGTGTGAATATGGACACTCCTCCAGCTTTAGTGTTTCGGTCCTGGTTTGGTGGCCGAAAAGTGTGGTAAGAGTTGTAGCCTGGTATTGCAAGGGTGCTCTCTGAAGCCTTGAACCAGGTCTTAGTTACTGCACAGATATCTATGTTCTCCATTTTTAGGAGTGCCTCGAGAAAGTGCATTTTGAGATTTAGACTTAGCATTGAGTAGCATTACCTTCAGATTTTGCATGCTTGTACACATTACAGTGGTGGTTTTGTCCTTTGAATTTGCCTAAAAAAGGCACTATGAAATTAGCAAAAGCCTTGTATTAACCTGAATCCAAGGGGCAACAGGTGCAGACCATCTCTGTAGAAAGCATTGTGGTCTGTCGATTATGTCATCCCGAGCAGACAGATACTGGATCACTGAATAACACCAGAAGCAGCCAGTTGTTGAAAGTCAATCATTTTGTCCTTATACTGTGGTATCATTCTGGGCGAAGGCAGGATGCTACTCAAGGTTAGAGTCATACCTGCCTGGGCCACATGATCCAAGAGCTTTTCCATGTCTCTTTTCATGTAGTCCGAGATGCGTGCATAGGTCGTTCACTTGCAACATGAACAATGACAGAGTCATATTTGTACTTGTTATTGGAGTGACTGAGTGCACATCTTGTTATGTAGCAGATCCTGACACCCGACAGGCAGCTGACTGTAATTTTTCCTTGTTCAGCCTGGTGGGTGAGACATCAGTGTGCCTGACTATGGAGTCACCTATGACTAAAGTGTTGGAGTGCGTGGTCATGCAGGCTGTTTGCTGCACAGGGTGGCACACTGGTGTTGTGAGCTATGTGACACTTTGGTTGTGACTGGTGTTTGTTTGTTTCAGCTTTGGAGGCCTTGTTGCTTGGGCTGAGTTGTTGTTAGGGCCTCCACATGTGTGAGTTTAGTCTTGCTATGTGCAGGTGTTGGTGGTGTGTGGGTTTAGAAAGGCTATGTGTTGCTTGAGGTGTGAGTGCGGTGTTAACCTTCTCCTCTTGACTGTCTAGCATAATCTTGGGTGGAGGCTTTGCTTCCAGCTTGGATATGTAGTGCATCTCTGGGAGGGTTGTAGTGTGGGGTGGTGGGAGAGAGGATTGTCTATGTGCATGAGGCAATTGCTGCTGCCCCAGTATACATAGATTCACCAGGTGGACAGGAGAAATCACCAAGCTGACCCTTTGACATACCTGGTTTGGTGCCTTTTTTTGTAAAGTACAAGAGCTGTTTTCCTTACCTTAGCAAGGTGCTGCAATTACAGGCATTTTATGCCTATGATTCATTTCTCACTTATTAACAAGGAGAGTTGTGTGCTTGTATTAGTTTAAGACTTCCTAGTGCTTTCCAGCAGGTTTTAAATCAAGTGCTAGTTACAGGGATGCCTAAAGGTAAGATGAAAAAAATGGTTTATCCTAAACACTGTAGTGTGCGCTAGAGAAGTCAGATTTGAAAGTAGATAACTTAAGTAGTACCGGTCAAGTTTTAATGAAGAATCACTATTTTTAAAACAGCAAGATAGAGTGAAAGGGGGTGGTCACTTTTGTATTCTGGTATTATGGAATACAGTAGGATGGCCAGTAAATTTAAATAGTTGAAGGGGAGTAATTTCACAAAATGATAATTTTGTGCTTACTCACACAAGCCAGTAAAAACAGAGAGGAAATGAGATATATAGCCAAATTAACATAATTAACTTAATAATGAAACCATAAGCTTTCTCACAAAATAGTAGTAAGTACATATTTCCCAGTGCAACAGGTAGATTTAAAGATGCTAGTTGATTTCACCATGTTTTAGTAAGAGAGGTGACCTGTGCCTGGCAGTGAATGTGTCAACCCGAATTAAGGGACATGCTGCCTCAAAAATCCAAATCCCATCGAGCTACTGCGGCCTGGGGCGAACCTCAGCACTGCGTAAATAGGACATGCTGGAGGACAGATTCATAGCAGGGCTCCCTTCACTATGGAATAAAATCCCAGTCCAGGTTAGGCGAGAGTCTCGGCCATTGATTCTCTTCAAGAGAGGTCTTGATGAGTGCAGATGGGAGATCATAGGATTTTACCCAGGTATCACTTCATGCTGTCACTGTTAGACAGAGCTGCACCCAGTACTACTAACTTTCTCGAAAAAAGGCGCCATAGCAAAATTAATTTAAAATGGGTGGCGAAAGCCAAACATACTCTGGCTAGGCTTATAAATGCCCTAGGGCAGATAACCTAGTATGAACCTATGAACAACTAGCGAATATTCGATACGACGCAAAGGTCAAGTTCATCTTAATACTTGGATAGATCCTATATAGGATCATAGGAAGTTACTTGGATATTGGCCCTGAGGCCCTTACAAGCCTAGCTAAGAATTTAGCCCATGTTCCAGCAAGTCAGCACTCTATACCACTGTCCAGCAGGGACATAGGTGGAATCCCAGGGGTGTACTTTTTGTTCCCCATCCATTTATCCAGGTAGTGCTTAAAAAAAGCTTTAAAGAAGTACTCTACTTTACGTGGCGAGGGAGTCTATTCCACAAAAGGGAGAGTCTCTGGGACACAAATCTGTCATGCCAACAAGTCCTATTGATGTCACTGGGACTTAGGATTTTGTAGGTCTCGCTAAACGCGGAGTTACTCAAGTGGAGATTGATTTGGAAGCCGATGTACAACCCAGTCCCATCAGGAGGCGAGATGAGAGTTGCTTTGTATGCCAGACGAGATCACCTCTGAGAAGTCTGCCATGGGAGACTGAGGTAGAGGGACAGGGGCTTTTTAGCCCCTATCTGCCGTAGCAGAGTAGATGTTTGCGGGGTCACTGTATTCTCCAGGTACGAGCAATCTGTGCAGCGGCTGTCCAGGCTTTGCTGCATGATGGCTGTGAGGTACATGCCGAATGGGCAGTGTATTCAATAATCGGTCTTACAAGGGAAGAATACAGGGATTTTATGGCTACCTTGTCCCTGGACGAGATACACTTAATGAGGTGGGCCATGTAGAAAGTTTTCTGTACAATGGAGGCAATACGGTGGTCAAACTTCAGTTTGCTATCAACCTGGATTCCGAAGTCCCTCACGACTGATTGCGTGCTTAGTGCCTTATTATCAATGTGATAATTTGTGAGGACATCATTCTCCCTAAAAGGGATGATGCATTTTTTGGCATTCAGTTTGAAGCCATGTTTCTGGCACCAGTCATTTGTTTGCAAACTAAAGAATGCCTGGATATTTATAAATGCAGATATGATAGTCATTTCTTAAATATATATTGTTATAAGGTAAAACTTTCACTTTGAGCTGACTAATAAAAGAACAGGGACATGTGTCCTTTCCACTGCTTAATCCCCCCACCCTTTCCTGTGATATTACATTCATAGTCTTCTTTATTTGGATGGGAAGAGTGTTTTTTTCCTGGTGGCTATTTTTCTGCCTTCAGAATAACCATAAGAGGAGGCCGGATATGTCACCCAAACTACCAACTAACAGGAAGCAACAGTTTAGGATTAATGAAATATACCTTTGATTTCAGCAGCTGTAACTTAAAACACATTAAAGGCAAACAGCTGACTTAGAAAACCAGTACTTACTACTGCAGAGATCAGTGCACAACTCTTTCATCTATGAAAGGCCATCTTCTTAGCTAAACCAAAGTCTTAGTAAATATTAGTACTTTATAAACAGCAAATAAGTATTCTCCAGCCTGTAACTGTTTCTATACTTACTGTGCTGAAATCTTTTTTGTCAACGTAAAATGCAAAAGGACAATATTTGAACTTTTCACATTTCTGAGATGATCTTCACCAGACCAACTAAAACTACATATCACTACCACTTGTTTAGACTGAAGTTTGCCTTTAAAAACAAATTCACATATTTTATAAAAGACACAGGAGAAAATTATTATGCTACTGAATGAAAATATTAAACAGCTAACAAATGTAGTCCTTATTTATCTAATGTAGAGCTGAACAAATTACTGACTTACAATATGGATTCTGCACCCTTACGTTACCCATTACAGTTCAGTTCTCATCCCCATGTTCATGATGCTCAGCTACCCTCAGCTTGCATACAAAATAATGCAGCTTGAAAAAACTTGTGTCTAAAGCATATCAATGGCTTCACCTGACTAGTTAAACAAGAAACTTTTATGTTTGCTGCTCCCATTTATTGTGGCCTCTTGAATAATAGCAATGGGTTCTCCTGCTGGCTAGCATAATTTGGTTATTGCTGGACTATCACTGCCTTTATAGCACATCCAATCAGTTTAATGGACTGATATAATCATGGTCAATCCAATTACACTGAGGTGCCTTTCGAGTTCTTTCTATTTCATTGTCAGTCTTTTTTTGTTGTTGTATTATCTTGTTTGTATACTTCATGGAAATCTCTGCTGCCCTTCTGGTTTGCTTTGTGGCAAAGAGATTCAATGGGCCCAGTTGATAATGATGAGGGAAAAAAAAACATCCTTCAGCTTCTGCTTGAAAGGCAAAGTGTTCAGAATAAATACCAAGCTCTCATGTGCACTTGTCTGTATATCACATCAAAAAGCTCTTATGTATGTGATGGAAACTATCCTGTTTCCACTACATGAAGAGCTAATCAGGCTACAAGAATGGACACGTGTGACCATCTATGCTATCTTGGTTCTCTGCTGACTGCCACCTCCTCCACCCCTCAACTGCATGCCACATGAATCAGGACTCTTCCCTTACTGCCAAGTGGTGCATCAGATACTATAATTCAAAGTGACACCTGCATGTTACATTTGAACAGCATCATATTTAGTAGTAACAGATGATGGAGGCAAGCCTCCAAAATAAACATGCATAAACAGTCATTTACTGATTAGATCATAAACAGAAGCACATCTCTGGCAGAAAACAAGATGCCAACAAATGATATAGCTTGATAGCACTAATTAACATCATAAAATACCACTACCTAAATTACTTAATTCCAAATGAACACATTACACACCCTTGAGATGAATTGCACCCTGTTAAGAGTCCTGTACTCATGTTCATCTCCTGAAGCTCTAACCAGGCTATGACATGTATACAGTTCTGAGATCTACAGAATGAAGATAAACAGTTGTGTTCTAATACTGGTGTCTTGGATAACCCCTGTGGCCTAGACTGCTGTTCCATGTCTGGGCAGACCCTGGTTATCAATATGACAACATTTAATGAATCCGGAGGCACTCAAACACTCCTAATCTGCATACTACTGGAAAATACAGTTTAAGTCTTAATTACCATAACAGTAGATGCTCAAATTTCTCACTGCCTCTTTGGCAAATGGGTTCTGTGCCTGCACAGCTAACCCACACTGGCACCTTTCCAGAGCTCAGAATCCCCTCCTCTGACTCTCTGTGATAGGGGATTGGCTAAGTCCATCCTATCAAGGGAAGCCTAACCCATCACAGAAAGTCAGTTATTCAGTTTTTAATGCCATCAGTAGGACTCGCACAGTTGAATCTCCTCAGCAACCTGCACTGATAGGTTACAACTTCTAAACTCAGAGAAGATCCTTTTGGGAACTTTCCTTTCTCTTTACTATTACATGCTTGTTTTCTTTCTATTTTCTTTTAAAGTTAAAAAAATGAACAGGAGCTATATAATAGTATTTATTACTACCTGAAGAGAAAGATACTTAGTTTATTAACCTTAAATGTTGTTGTCTTTTATTTAATCAACACTTGTTGCATGGTTGTACCTCA
>NW_025059759.1:0-5365 GCF_019279795.1 Protopterus annectens
GACAGAAACCTGTCTGGCCCTGAGAGTAATTCTAGCACCAACAGAAGCCTTCACCTCATATCATGCGTCTCGCCCCCAAAATCCGGACAACACTAAGAGTTGAGGGGGGCAACCGTATTCATAGCACAATCTACACCGCGTTGGCAACGATGACGCATCGGAGACATCCAGGTGCACTAACTATAGGCAAGGACTGCTCTGCAATTTGTGCATGTTACAGGCCACCCTCTCAAACTCAGGAACTACATGGCCTTCCCTGAAAGCATTGAGGATAAAATGTACTCCAAACACCATCATACCAGTGACTTTAACCAGACCAACACCAAGCCCGAACACCTTAACCCAAAGACCTGGAGTTCATAAACTCAAAATGCCATGGAACAACTAGTCACCATCCCCACAAGAGGAGAAACATTTATCCACCACCAATAGACCAATCTGGAAGTATACCCCTCACTTGCAGATCAGATCATAAACTAATCTCGCTGAGGTCCTCATCCCGCTCTAATTTGAAAGCCAGCATCACAGTGAAAAACTTCCTCAAAAGCTGATTGGCTACTCTAAAAACTAGTGTGGTCTCCCTTTGCTGGCCCCTGAGCCAGTGGTGTGAAATTTACCTGCAAACCGCTGAATCATTTCTACAAATGCCTTCTACCACAGCAACCCACAGGACTGCAATGGATCAGGCAATCCGCAAACAAAAAACTAAGACTCTCTTGTACCAAAGGCAAGCTGCCCAGTTTGGTGGACCCCAGCCATAAACAAGCTTTCTCTACAACAAAATGTGCTGATAGCTACTACATGATAGAGAAAATCCTTTGGAAAGGTAAGACACCTTTGATCATTACAAGCAAAAAACCAAGAGTTTCCTTATAAATCAATCATCCACAAAATTTTGAGAGAAATGCCATGGACCAAAGAGAATCATAAGGCCTCTTTTAGCTATATAGAAACCTAGGGAGGAAACCCCTGATATGCTCAATTTCAAAATGATGTGAAACACTACCCCATACTGCCAAAATATAATTACACAACGAAAACTTCTCCCCTCCCCTGGGGTGCGAGAGATATCTATTCCAGAGGATTAGCCCCAAACATTCCTAACGCCCAGGTGAGGAACCGCAATTTCACACTACAAAAAAAACACAGCATCCATGGACCGGATGAGTCCTGCCGTGTGCTTCATGAATCCAATGAGAATTGAACCAGTTAGGATGTTTAATCTTAGCCTCACCCAGATATCGCATCGCGGAGGGCGACGCGACCAAAACCCACTGCGCTGCGCCCACAGACCCTGAAATTACCTACCCATTAGCTTGGATGTTTTGGAGGACTCAATGGAACCTACAAACAACATAGGAACTTGCAGACTTTGATCCAACTCAGCCTTGTCATCAAAGGCAGACCTAATCCTATTGACCTTTCTGACAGTCACCAAGGCCATTGATGAGAAACCACAGCCCACCCCGACCTGGCAAAGCGCCCCACACCCCACCTGGGTATCATCGAAACTCATCAGCTTGAATGTAAAACCCACATACATCACAAGACAAATGTTAAGTGATGAAACTGTGTTTGTTTGAGTCGACCAAAGCCAAACCAGGGCTCAGTCCTGTCCACTGCCTGCAATATGGAGGGTTATGGCTGAGTGTCAGGATGATTCAAACCGCCATGAACAAAACACACCGATACGATATCCTCCAGAAGGGCCTCACAGAAATGGATAACTGGTGCCAGAGCCAGCAAACGCGCCAAAATGGCTAGTCATACCCTTCGGGGCGCGGCAATCCACTGAGCACAGAAAAAGTCATCAGAGACCCGTGACCCAGGTTGATAGCCTTTCTTGCTTTATAATCATGTTGGGCAAAGAAGGAAACATCTACATCACCACCGATCATGAAGGGATTCATCCAGACTGGTTGGAGGTCATCGCCCCTGGTACTCATCACTTATTAGACCTATGATTGAGTACAATGCCTGCTCGGAATGCATCTGACCAAAGTTCCCTCACCAGTTATGGTCTCAAAATATATCTATGCCCACTGAAAAGAACCCTGCTCTATTCAGTCTCATACCGCCGAGGTGACCAACCTGACATATAAGGCCGTCAAACCCAGATTTGATGAATATGCTTCACCTCAAAAATCTAGATCCCTCAGAACCACAAGGGCGGGAGACTTAACCTTGACACGGGGTTATAAACAGGAACGCGGCTGGAGGGACAGATTCATCACCCAGAGACTGCAGGCTGTGGAACAAAACTCCGGTACATGTGAGGCAGAGCATCTTCTAAGTCTTGTCTAAGAGGAATCTTGGACCAATGGATGGGAGATTGCAGATATACCTAGGGATTACTTCTGAAGGCCACTGCTTGACAGGAGGCACAGTAAATGATAGGCATAGTTTTTATTCAATCCAGTGGGTGGCGAAATATTAACTATGGGCTAGGCTTATAAATGCCCTTGGGCAGATAGCCTAGTATGAACCTATGAACCTAAGACTGATGCTTTAAATTTTTGAAATTGTGTTGTATGTAAAGGTAGTATTATACTTTCCATTAAATATTTTTTGTAAGACCAGTGAGTATAGTGAGTTAAGAAATATTATAAAGCAGGAACCCTGGATTCTGCCTACCTCTTTCTATAATCCACCCATATAATTGCAAAAGGAAGTCTATGCATAAACTGCAAAAGACAAATGCCTGCAGGTAATAGTTTTTGAAAAGACTTGGAAACTTGCTGTGTTTGTTTAATGTTAAATTAAGTCAGACAAAAGACTATGCTGCTAGAGTACATTTTAGTACGATAATTGCCAACACATGCAAATGCAAAACATTGTGCTTGCAGAAAAATGCATAAATATCACAAGGCAGTAACATAAAACAAACACAGCTTTGCTTATAAATGAGATTGACAGGTTTCCAAGGCCCATAAATGTTGCTTAAATCAGAAATTATGAAAGTATGTTCATTTATTGTTTTTTTTTTTTTAGTCTTTGTCAATCAGATACCCTGCAGTCACGTGCCTATGTACAGGTGTGGAACTTTGATTTTGTATCCTGATACGGTAGATGACACATTTAGGGATGATGTAAGTGTCCTTTATTTTGTAGATTTTCTTAAATATTGGGTTCTATTGTACTTTGGTGAAACTTCTTCACTGGGAATGGGATGCATATTGTAATAAGTCGGTTTTCAGAGTATTTCTGACATCACTTTAAGACCCTCTGTTCTTTTGTGGTATATTAATACAGTTCATATAATCTCTTCTATTTAGAGTCAGTGGAAAGTTTGGGGACCTAATCTATAAAAAGTGAAACATAAGTCTTTTCTGTGGTTGATAGCCCATGAGTAATACTGATTCATTTTGTCAGTAGTGTGCTATGCTCTTAAACATTCGGTTAATTTGAAGTACCCAAAAGATAAGTTTGTCATGAAAGCAGAGACTAGGAGTACCTTGTCTAAAACATGTTAGAAGTCTTAGCAAGAGATTCTGGCAAAGAGGAAAGAAGCAGAAATTAAGGATAGAACTCACAAAGTACACACCTTTGCTATACTTCAAAGCTAGCCATTTCGTGGCCTGATCCTTCTATCTACATTTCATCTGTCTCAGAGGTCATAGTATGACAGACAAATTACATCTTCTGTTTTGGAGTGTAAGCCGAAACTGTTTAACTGTTGCATTTTCTTCTTTGTGGGGTACCTGACACCATTCAAGTGAATAAGATGCCATTTTCCTGAGTCCCTGAGAGAGATGTCTTTCTTTGACTCCAAACTTGGGGTTTAGAGATATGTCCACTCTTGCATGAAAGAGTGCTCGGTATATATTGAAAATGTAGAGCTGTACACCGCCATGCCTGCTACCAATATGGTCTTTTTCCCAATGTTAGCACATGGTGGTTTGACATCCTGCTTGATGTGTTGTGAACGATGCCTGAGTAGGTATGGGGATACAACCAGCCTACAGGCATGGTGTTGGTATAAACTTCTGTCCCTCAACACAGCCCAGGGACAAGCTTCTCCTTCCCATCAGACACCAGCCACTGGTGCACTTAATGTCATTCCACATGCATCCTATGCTAATTCTCAGCATATGAATGGAAAGGTCACAACAGATGACCTTCTGTTATCCAGGGAACGTTTCTCCAGTTCAGTCTTAAATTGTATGTTGTTAAGTCTGAAAGGATGGGAAGAAACTCTGTACTGGATACTGACTGGTCCAATGAGTCCTTCTACTCTTCTGTCTTACTGTGTGACTCCTCTATTTGGGGATATTGGGCTCATTTAACTTAAAGCCATCTGATCATTCTATTTTGCTCATATAGGTGAGTCCTAGTGTTTATACTGGGAAAAAGACACAGCCCATGGTCATCCACTTAACCAGTTTTACTTTTTCCTCTCAATAATTTTTTTTTTCTCTAATTGCCAGGGCATACTAAAGTATAAAATGTTTTGTTCATTATCTAATTCTTTTGCAGTTACTCCTAATGTTACTGGTATAAAGCTTAGGTTAAAGCTGAGTGCTTTCTAGACACCAGTTCTCTTATATGTCATATGAGTCAGATAATGGCCCTAGAGCCCTTAAAAGCCTAGCCATATTTATCCTGAGTTGCCCTAGAGCTCGCAGAGGTAAGGGTCTACAGGTTAATACAGACTTCCTCTGCCCAGGAGAGACATGGCACCACAATTCTAGGAGTGAAAGTGTGGTCAACCATCTATATTGATCCAGCTGTATTTTTTTAGAGGGATAGGAGGTGCTCTGTCTGACATGAATTGGGAGCTTGTTCCAGAAAAGGGGCAGTCTCTGTGCTGTACTTCCTCCAGTAAGACTGCCCATGCTGGGGAGGCTAGGTTAAGATCCTGGAGTGACTATTGTGCAGTTTGATTATGAGTGTGTACCATTTCACGCAGCTAGGTTAAAGACAGCCCTATAAGCTATGAAATGTCACCTCTTAGGCAACCTGTAAGACAGAACACAGTGGATAGGCTTCTTAGCCTTCACCTGTTTGTTTTATCCTGTACCCTCAGTAGAAACCTCAGGGATCTCCAGTGGCTTTGTATGTGTGTCTGGTGAGGCATATGCAAAGGGAGCATTCTACCAATTACTATCTTATGAGGGTCGAGTATACGTAATTATAACATCCTTGGATCAGACACAAAGCCATTATTTAAAAGATGTGCCACATAGAAGGATTTACCGCTGTGAATACATGATTGTCAAAAGCTCAGATTGCTATCAACCTGAGTAGCCAGATCAATGCATTCACTCAGGTCTACTCTTGGGAAGCAGGGATGCTGGCTTCCAAAGGGGAATAATAATGCATTTTTCATTTAGCTTTAATCCGTGGCTTTGGCACCATTCATTTG
>NW_025059760.1:0-4902 GCF_019279795.1 Protopterus annectens
CTGCCCCCACCAAAAAAAAAAAAGGGCCCCTTTTTGCCAATTAAAAAAACTTTTCCACCCCTTTTTTTGGGTTAAAAAAACCCCCAACCCCTTTTTTAAACCTCCCCAGAATTGCTTTTTCAAAAAAAACTTTTTGGGGTTTTTTTTGGCAAAAAAAAATTTTTTGGGCAGGGGAAGTCCCCCCCCCCCCCCCCCCCCCCCCCCCCCCACCCCCCCCCCCCCCCCCCCCCCCAAAAAGAAAAAAAAAAAAAAAAAAAAAAAAAAAAAAAAAAAAAAAAAAAAAAAAAAAAAAAAAAAAAAAAAAATTTTCCAGGGCAAATTGGGGGAAAAGGGGCCCCCAAATCAAATGCACCTTCATACCCTCAAAAGGGAGATGCTAGCTGTCAGATCCCTGACAACCTTCAAGGACTACCCTCCGGGGGAAATTTAATGATGACAACACCACAGTTATGTGGTACATAAACAAGCGGAGTACATTCAAAGACTACCCTGACCTCCCAGATACAAAACTCAATTCCTGCCGGGAAAAGCTGAAAACTCTGGCAGACAAAAAGCAGAAACCCATGGACCCAAAAATGGGGAACCATGGTTTTTCAACATGTTGACCAAATAAGTCAGACATAGATCTTTTGCCCCCCAGAACTATCAGTTGGACAAATTCTACAAGAACAACAAAAAGTTTGGAAAGTGGATGCTCTATTTTTCAGCTGGAAAAACCTGTCAGTCTAGCTTTTTGCCTCTGCTCTCAAAGTTCTACTAAAGTCAGACAGGACAAAAAAATGATTCTGATTGAAAGACTGGCCCAACCTGGTACCCCCCCTAAATGTCACACCTTCCACCATGGCACCTCCCTTTGACCCTTATTTTGTCTCAGCAGAACAACCAAATTCTGCACCTCAGCTCAAACTTTGAATCTTGCAGCTGGCTAACCCAAAAACCCCCTTAGCATCCCTCAGCAAACCTGTGATGGATGTCATTTTGGGGTGAGAAGGCCTAGTACTAGAAAATCTTACTGACAAATGGAAAATTCTTTTTTGGAACCAGTCAAAAGGAATAAGCACAGCAATGCCCAATATTCCTCAGATTGTACATACTTAACTGAGATCCCAAAAGGGCCTTTTTTCTTCCAAAAAAATCCATGCCTCTGCCATTTCAGCTCATTACAACACAGAACCCCCCTCTTTTTTCATCCTCTAAACACCATCCCCGGGGGCCCAAAACAAGCCCTCCCAGGAGGCTCCAACCTGCCTGGGACCTAAATTTTTGTATTGGAAAACCCCTCCCCCTCCTTTTGAGCCAGCTGCCCGCAGACTTAAAAATTTTTCTCCTGGAAAACTTTTCCCTTTTTAAATCACTTCAGCTAGAAGGATTTCTGAATTACAGGCTCTTAAGTGGAGCCTTTCATTATTTTTTATGTGGACAGGGGTCTCTCAGGACCAATCCATCCTTCATGCCTAAGGTGGTATCCAGTGTGGCTCTTAATCAGACAAAACTTTGCCAACTTTATTTCCCAATCCACAGAACAAAGTGGATTCTGCATTCATTGGATGTCAAACAACTTGGATTTTTCTTAAACAGGAAAAACTGAAAATCTGAACAACTGCTGGTAGCATTTGCTGCAGGGGGAGAGGAAAATCCATCAAAGCAGATGATTTCCCAAAAGGATAAGTTTTTTCTGCTATGCCCCTGGAAAACCCCCGGGGTCAGATCTCATTCCACCAGGGGCATCTAATTCTGCAGCTTTTATGTTCCTACCAGGACATTCTAGAAGCTGCCCCACTCAGTTCATACTTTCCCAAAAATTCCATTTACCTTTCTTCTCTAAATCCAGAGCTGGCTTTGCCCTGCCTCAGGGCCTTATAGCTGGTCCCAATGCTGTTTAAAACTATCCTCCCAACCATAGCTTTGGGAAACCCCAAAAGTAATGACTGCACAGTGAAACAGAAAACCCTAGTACAGTTGTGTACACTTACCATAAATGTAGATTTAAGTGTATTCACTGTTGCAATCCTTTTCCCTCCTCCAGCCTCCTGTTTTTTTTACTATACCTCTACTTTCTTTTACTATGCTTAAAAACCTTTTTTGGGGTATTTTCCCTTTTTTTGGGGATATTTTTGTGTTTTAAATTTATAAAATATAAATATATTTTATATATATATATATATATATATATATATATATATATATATATATTCCCCCATTTCACTTTACATCTGGGGCAAGAAAAAATGATGTAATTTTGGGGTGTGTTTTTTATGACCTGATGTTTGGGAAAAAGGGGCAGCCCCCCAAGACTTTGTTAATCAGGCGACTTTAGGGGAACCTGCCACAGAACCCAAATGTAATGACTGCAACAGTAAACACCCAACATCTACTTTTATGGTGGTACAAATGTACTTTCCATTTTATATGTTAGAAAATCTTCAGTAAAGCTTGCAGATTTTCATACATCTTGACTTAACACCTGTGTGGTGTAGAATGTCCCCTTCTAAAAGCCTACACATTTTATTTCAGAGCATTTTCTCAAACAAAGATAAATGTTGCATCTTTTGGGAAAAAAGATGTTCTTGCTTCCATTGCTGCAGTCCTGACTATTGGGGCCGCCAGTCGGCCCGAATACCAGAGAAAAGGCTGGCGCGGTCAGGGGCTTTGACTGCGCCCGCGCAGGGTACTAATCGCATGACCCGCATATCCTCAGTTTTTTTGCCGCATGGTCCGAGCCAGAAGCAGTTTTGCGAGTGCAGGTTGGCTTTCTGAAATTTTTCCCAAACTGGAGTTTCAGACCGAAACAGAGTTGGTTTCCCGTTGGGAACATTTTGGTTTTCTTGCCTCAGTATTTACGGATGTCAGAAAAGTGAATAACTGTATTTGTTGTGGGAAAGAGATAGCTAATAGGGATTATCATACCTTGTGTATACCTTGTTTAGGGCCTGAGCAGGACGTTGTTGGTTCCCGCTCTTGTGCTGGGTTTAAAAAAGCACTATTAAGAGGAGGTTAGACTGTGCCAGGTTAGTGTTTGGGAAGCGTTGAAATTTAAAATGCCGCGGATGCTCCCCCCCGCTTCTCAAGAAGCGCAAGGAAAAACAGTGAAGCCTGGGTTGATAAACCCGGGCAGTCCCGGACGCGGTTCTTTAAAAAACTCAGTGGAGCCAGAGGTTTTGCCAGGAGTTTCCATGGAGTCCAGGCAGAAACTTTACTGTTACAGGATGTGCCTTCTCAGGAGGTAGGCCAGGCTGAGGGGCTTCTCAGGTACTGTTCTTCCCTCTTTTCCCCAAGGTAGTTAGAGCCTCTCCTTCTGTTGCCAAAACTTTTTTGAGGTAGGCCAGTTCAGCTTCAGTGGGGCTTCTCCTAGCATTTGGGTTCTGTCCTAAGAAACATATGCTTAAAATGGCAGAAGATTTGATTACTATGATTAGAGGTTCTATGCCCCTGATAAGAGGCCTAGGGTGGAACCAGTTTGATAGTTTTGAACAGTGTTCAGAGGCTTCAGTCTTCTGTGGAAGATTGCAGGAGTATCCCTTATTCTGATTCTGATGTGGATGATTCCACTCCTCAGCTTTCCCCCTAGGATTTTCTTTTTAGAGACTCTGCATTCCATGAGGGAGCACTTTAAATGGGAAGGCCAGGATTACTCTGATTCAGGAAAAGGCTTAGGGAATTCTTGTTTTTTCCCCAGCATAGGCCTTTTGCTATTCCTCCTGTGTTGAATGTGGTGGAAGATTTTTGCAGAGGCTTCCCTGAACCCTGATTTTTTGCCTCCTGCTCCTGTTAAGCCTGATAGGTATTATAGGGTGCCCAAACTCATAAATATTTGTTTAAGAGTCCTAGGGCGGACCCAGAAACTTTTCTCAGGGGGCCCAAAGGTGTTAAAGGGTTCTGTGGTTAAAAAACCTGTTCCCACTGATAAAGAGGCAAGGGCTTTGGATAGGTGGGGAAAGAAAGGGATACTTCTTCCCTCTAGCCATGAGGCTTGAATTGTCAGTTTCACATGTTTAAAAATCAAAATTTTCTCCTTTCACAAGTGAAATGTAAGGTGGATGCTTTGGGGGAAGGTATTGAGTGAAAAGAGTTGTTGGATTCATTTGGTGTGTGAACAAGTGGGTAAGCATTCTTTGCAATGTGGTTTTGATGCTGTCAGGCCTCCTCGGGGGGGCTGCTACAGTTCTGTTCCGGGGCATGCCTGGTTGAAGGATCAGAATTTAGCTGAGCATGTTAAGACAAGGATTTTGGATGCTCCTTTACAGTCTGATGTGTTGTTTGGTTCGCCTGTGGAAGCAGTTTTAAAGAAAATGGAGGACAAAGCTAAGTCTATGCAACTGTTAAAGATTTTTGCAGGTGCAGCCCCAAATTTAGTAGAAATTGGCCTGCTAAGGGGGGGCATATCCTGCTTATGATTCCCAGTCTAGGGGTAGGTCTAGGCGTGGTAGGGGGAGGGCTCAAGGTTCTTTTTGGCCTAGAACAGGAGTTCACCTGCTCAGACTTCTGGTGAGGGCAGGGGTCAGTCCTTTCGTAAAAACCCCAAAGACCTGCTTTTCAGCTGCCAGAGATTCTCTGGCAGCTCCTTTGGGGGGAAAACTGTCTCTTTTCAAAGAAAATTGGGATTTAATTACTCAAGACAATGGGTGTTTGGGTATCATTCACCACGGTTACAGTTTTATTTCCATACAATGCCCCTTTCAAAGGCATGCCAGGTTCCTCCTCCACAAAGAAAAAAGGCTCACAAGCAAGTTTCTCAGTTACTCCAAAAGGGGGTTCCCCGTCCCCGTATCAGAAAGGGGCCTAATTTTATTCTCCTGTTCCTGTACCAAAAAAGGGAACACGGGGTTTTTGGAAAAAGGAACCCCAATTTTTGGGGATTTAAAAAACCCATTCCTCAAAAAACCCTTATTCCTTGGAACAAAA
>NW_025059761.1:0-5747 GCF_019279795.1 Protopterus annectens
ACTTCCCCCTTCCACTTTGCTTCAAAAGACGCGGTGCTGCAAAATGCCATCGTTTCGAAGCCAGACCGACTCTCACCATTAAAACTTTCTAAGTCAAGACTCTCCTAAAACTAAAAGGACTGCACTTCAGTCTCCTGTTCAAGGCCCATGCCTAAGAAACAGATGCTCAAAATGGCTGAAGATTTGATTTCTTTAATCAGGGGTTCGCCCCTCCTGACAAAAGGCCTAGACAGAGGAAGATTTGCTTCCTCTGAGCAAATGTCCATTTCTTCAGACTCCTCTGAGGACCAAGACTATTCCTTCTCTCCTTATGAAGATTCTGATGCTGAGATCTATTCCTCAGCTTCTCCTCCTGAAGACTACTCTTTGGGGAAACTTTACCCCTGAGGGAACATTTTCACTGGGAAGGTCAGACTACTCTGATTCAAAGAAAAGGCTCAGAGAGTTTTTTTTACTCCCCAACACAGACCACTTGCCATCCCACCAGTTTTGGACATCGTCGATGATGTCTTTTTACAAACCAGTTTCAACGCTGACTCTCTCCCTCCTGCTCTGGCTAAGCCTCTCAGATACTACGGAGTGCCTGATTCCCACAAATTTCTTTACAAAAGCCCAGTAGCTGGCCCAGAGACTATCTCCCAGGGTCCCAAGGGGGCTAAGGCTTCTATGGCTAAAAACCAAGTACCTTCTGAGAGGGATTCCAGAGCACTAGACAGGTGGGGGAAAAAGGTTTACACCTCAGCCACACTAGCTATGAGGGCACTAATTGTCAATTTCATATGCTTAAGTATCAGCAATTTCTAATCTCTCAGTTAAAACAAAGAATAACCACTCTCCCTCAACAATCTGAATTGAAAGAAGTACAGGATCTGTTGCATGCCACTAAAGCAGGTGGGCAAACATACTTTACAATGTGGGTTTGATTCTTTGGAGGCCTCCTGCAGAGCAGCTGTCACTGGGTCTGTTATGTAGGCATGCTTGGTTAAAGGAACAAACTCTGCCTGATCATGTTAAAGCAAAACTACTAGATGCTCCCCTTTCAGCAGGATGTTCTTTTTGGAGTTAAAGCAGAAGAAGTTTTAAAGAAAATGGAAGATAAGGCAAAATCTATGCAGACAGTCAAAGATTTCCTACAGTACAACCCCTCGCTTCAGCAGAAACTGGCCAACAAAAATTGGTCCTTTCCAGCCACTGACAGACCACAGAGGGGTAAATACAGATGCCCAAGGGGCAGAGGACAACCACAAGCCCAGTAAAACCTCGCCAATGGGGCACTACAACACAGAAGGGAGGAGAAGACAGGTCTCAATCCACCAGAAGGCAAACTCAATGACTTGCACCTCATCTGGCCAAGCAAACTCTCTTGGCAGCCCCTTGGGGGAAAACTTGCACTTTTGCAGACAACTGGACATAGTCACAAAGGACAAATGGGTCCTAGACATAATTTTCGAGGATACAGATTCCACTTTCACACCTTGCCAATGAAAAGAGGAATGCCAAACCTGCCACAAAATCAATGGGCAGAGGCACAAAACAAATTACAGCTCTCATGGACATGAGAGCCATTCAACTGGTACCTACCAGAGCAAGGCCCAAAGGGTTTTACTCAAGACTCTTTCTTGTCCCCCGAAAGGACAATGCCTGGAGACCAATTCTGGACCTTTCAATTCTAAACACTTACTTACAAGTACCCAAATTCAAGATGCTAACACTACAGCAGCTTCTTCCCATGTTGGGCAAGGAAGCATGGCTAGTAACGTTGGACCTCAAGGAGGCATACCTGCATGTCCCTATCAGACAAAGTTGCAGAAGATACCTCCGTTTCATTGCAGGTTCAACCCATTACCAATTCTCTGCACTGCCCTTTGGCTTATCTACTGTGCCCAGAGTTTTCACAAAATGCCTGGCACCAGTAATTGCATACTGCAGACAAAGAGGAATTCAAATATATCCATACCTGGACGACTGCCTCATCCAAGCAGAAAGCAAAGACATTCTCTTACATCATCTGGCTTTGTAAAGCATCTACTAAACTGCCTGGGGTACACAGTAAACGAAAAGTCAAAACTAGTACCCTCACAAAAAATGACATTCCTGGGTGCCAGCTTGAATACAACGGCCCAGAAGGCTTATCTTATGCCAGACAAGCAACTACAACTGACTCAATATTTCAAACAATGGCAACAAAGACCCAATTAACTGCAAGAAAAATTCTGCAGGCTTTGGGCTTCATGGCATCTTGCATACTAATAATACCATTTGAAAAACTGCATATGAGGAAATTACAGTGGTACCTAAAAGCGTATGGTCTCAACACAGCCACAGCTTGGACACAATGATATCTCTCTTTCCCCTGCCTTCAACAGGAATTTTTATGGTGGTCACAGGCATGTCACCTCAACAAGGGTCAGCCTTTCACCTTGCCCCCAGCCAGGCAAACTATCACAGCAGATGCTTCAGACTACGCCTGGGGGGCACACATAGCAGGACAATGCATTCAAGGCCTATGGATTGTAGATCAAAGAAATCTGCACATAAATCAAAAAGAGATGCTAGCTGTACAGAAAGCTCTGACAGCCTTCAAGGATCAAACATCCAGGACAACTTGCAATAAAGCGGACAACACCACAGTAATGTGGTACATAAACAAACAAGGGGTAAAATTCCTACCCTCTATGCAGGCAAGCAATGATCTTATGGAACACAGCTCTGGCCTACCAAGTCCAGTTACAAGCTAAATTCCTGCCAGGACAGAACACATTGGCAGACGACCTCAGCAGAAACATCAAAGATCCCCACAAGTGGAAACTAGATCTACAAATATTTGCAATGATAACTCAAAATGGGGCCTTCCAGACATAGACCTGTTTGCCAGTCCTCAAAACTACCACTGACAAAATTTTGTACAAGGACATTCCACCATCAAGCTTGGAAAGTGGACTCTCTCTTTTAGTTGGAAAAACCTGACAGCATATGCCTTCCTCCATTACCTCTCCCCACAAAGGTTCTTTTGAAGGGCAAAAGGAGAGACCACGAATGATTCTCATAGCCCCAGACTGGCCACCAGCACTGGTACCGCTATTGAAAATATGGCCCAGCCCACCATGGATATTGCCTCAAATTTCCCATTTGCTCACACAACAAAACAATTCTCACAGCCAGCTCAAAACCTTAAATCTGGCTGCATGGCAAATCACTAAACTCCAACCAGCTCCTCTTTCACAAGCAGTTCTGGATGTTATTCTGGAACCAGGAGGCTAAGCACCAGGAAGGCTTATTCGGACAAATGGAAAAGGTTTTGTGCCTGGAACCAAGCTAAAGGCCAAGACGCAATTCAGCCTCACATGCCTCACATTCTACAGTATTTAGCTGAGATGTTGCACAAAGGACTTTCCTTTTCCTCAATTAAAATCCATGCTTCAGCTATTTCAGCTCACTACAACACGGATCCTCTTCTAAGGCAGTTCCTCAGAGGGGCAAAAAACATTAGACCACCCAGGAGAGCTCCTACACCAATATGGGACCTCAATTTTGTTCTGGAAAAGCTAACACTACCTCCCTTTGAACCAGCTTTCTCTGCAGATCTTCAGTTCCTGTCATGGAAGACTGCCCTGCTCCTAGCAATAACTTCAGCTAGGAGAGTCTCAGAGCTACAGGCACTAATGGCAGTGGAACCTTTCCTCATTTTTCATCAAGACAGAGTTTCTCTATGAACTAATCATTCCTTCATGCCTAAGGTGGTTTCCAGTGTAGCTTTGAATCAAACCATCCACTTTACCCACCTTCTTCCCCAATCCACAGAACAAAGGTGAGAGACTCCTGCATTCCTTGGACATTCACAGGCAACCGTTACTACTTGGACAAAACTAAGGCTTTCAGAAAAACTGACCAGCTCTTTGTATCCTATGCTACAGCTTCTCAAGGGGAAAGGGTATATCTAAGCAAACCATTTCTAAATGGATAGGTCATTGCATACGTTTCTGTATACCCATCATGGAAACCAGTTCCTGCTACCATTAGATCCCACTCTACCAGGGCAACAGCTCCTCTACAGCCTTTCTCAGGGGGGTTCCAACCAAGGAAATTTTAGAAGCTGCAACTTGGAGTTCAGTACACACCTTTACCAAACACTATCACTTACCTGTTTACTCAAAGTCCAGGGCAGGTTTCCACTGCAGTTCTGCAGGGCCTTGCCTCCACTAACCCCCTATGATACCACCCCCTACCTTAGCTTTGGGATACAACCCAAGTGTGATGACTGCAGCAGGGTAACACGATGAACATAGTACAGTTTTGTGCCTACCATAAATGTAGATGTTCGAGTGTTCACCCCGCAGTCCAGGTTACCCCCCCCCCCATCCCCTCTGATCTTCTGGAAAATCTCTTCTATGCCTTACTGATGTATTTGCTTATAGCTGAAGGGATTTTGTTTGTGCAGTGTTCACTCCATTTGGTACTAATTTGACCACCTTTTGGGGCACCTGACATCTGGGGCAAGAAAAACTGAAGAAAATGGCGTGGTTGCAAAATATATACCCTGGCACGGGCGTCAGGGAAAGCGACAGCAACCGACGGACCAAGACTTTGGAATTCCGGCTGACTGGACCGCCTGCGACAGGATAACCCAAGTGTGATGACTGCAGCAGGGTGAACACTCGAACATCTACATTTATAGTAGGTACAAAACTGTGCTTTTCCTGTATTACCTTCGTTGGAATTGTACTAGTAGTGGTAGTTATTTCCAGATTCATGTTTGGAAATGTGTGAAAATAGTTTAGAACCAGAAGGGGGCATATTGCAAAATTCTCACAATAAAGTAAATATCAGGAGCATCTGATACATTTTGCTTTTATTTTATTTTTTTACAGTTTGGTGACCAGGTAGGTGGGCTTGGACTATTGACCGTTTTCAGCCATGGCCTGGTACAACAGTACATGTAAAATGTTTACAGAGATATAAAACTGAATTTTAATGCTGCTTTAAAAAAATGCTTATTAAAAGAACATATACAATATTTACACACCATTTGTATCGTTATGTTCAGGACTAAACATTAATACACAAGTGGCAGCTTGCCATTTAAGCTTCAGACCTAGCACGTGTCAGAAAAGCATGTGCATCGAGATATCGAGATTCATTCGATAGGCGCTGCCTGAGTTTTGTTGTGAATGTTTGAAGAACTTTTGTGTTTTTTATGTCAGGTTATTGGTTCCACGCAGCTGGTCTTAGCCTAGAGATGGCTTTTTCCTCCTCTGGCTAATTTGTATCTTTGGTGTAAGTGCAGTTTCTTGGGTGTTCCTTAGGGAATAGTTTTGTTCTTTAATTTGCAGTAGACGTTTGAGTGGTAGGCAGCATCCACATCTCAGTTCTGAAGGGCAAGTACATTAAGAAGGACAGTGGCTGTGCTAGTTATTGGTAACCAGTGAGCTTTTCCATATAAATTACCAGGATGGCAGTTTGTAGCTAGATGTTGAAATGTTTTTGTAGAAAGAATTGTATTAAGGGAAGGGCATATTCCTTGTTTAGCATTAGGATATTTTTGACCATAGCCATTCTTGTACCTGGAGAGAGAGAGAAGGTGAGAGAGAGAGTAGCATTGTTTTAGTTAACATAAGACTTTTGTCTGTATGTATGTTGAAGTTCATTAGGGATGGAGCTCCCGGATTTTGTTCTTTAACATTTGAAATACTACTCTCTTTAATCAGTTATTTGTAAAGATAAAAATTATGCAAGTTTCTTGCAGAGGA
>NW_025059762.1:0-5143 GCF_019279795.1 Protopterus annectens
ATATTATATATATATATATATATATATATATATATATATATATATATATATAAAATAGAACTACAAATATCACCCAGAAGAAATTATATTGGCAAAAACGTAAAGACTTACTAGAAAAATATTCATATTGTTTGAGATCGATATTTGTTATGGACTTTGTAAATAGTTTTAATTGTTTTATTTGTTGGCTGAATTTAGAATTTTAAATATTGTATTTTCCTTTTCTACTTTATGTACATTAAAAATTGAATATTTTTTAAAGAAAATGCAATGAATTTCACATTCATTGAAAAAGCATTTGGCCAGTGGCAGATTAAGTGTACTTTAGGCTCAGGATTGTTTTTAAACTATGAGCCTCCTGCACACATTTTTAGGACTATGCACAAATGCACATATTCTTTGCTTAACCTTCATCATTACTGTTTTAAATTATATTTCTTTTTAAATACAGCAACACTTGTTAGAGTGTGTTTTAAATGTATAGTTTTAAACATTTTTTCCAGTAAGTAAAACAAAATTTGTGAAGCAATAACAGCAGAACTAGCAATTTTCAGAACATTTCAACTATGAAAGGCCACTCAGACTGCTGCAGTCATAATTCACCAATATCCATATCAACAATTACCATCACTTTATCAACTGTGTACACATCACGTCTGATTGTCACAAAAATTGCCACAGTAAAAGATTCAGTTTGCTTAACACTGTGAAGACAGACTTATGACTTTTTAACTACCATCTCAGCAGAGTCAGTCATTTTTATCCACAGGCCTCTCCCAAACCCAGCAATTATAGGTACATTGTTGAGTGCATCCTTCTTAGATGCCTGTGTCAAAAAATGATAATAATGACCAAAGTCGCATATTTCAGATGCGTTTCGCATAAAAAACAAAGTAGCCAAAGTATTCCAACTTAACTTAAGATAGTGCACACTAGTACTGTAAAGCCAGATTAAAGATGGTTTAAAATGACCAGGTGAGAAGAGCATAAGGCACTTTCATCCACGAGAAGGCCCCCACCCCCACTAGCAGCTACAGCCACTTTGTTGGCTGTTTACACTTCTTATTGTTATTAAAAAATAAATGACATGTACTTTATTGGTAGCTTTGGATGAAATATATGAAACTGTATACAGATCACTAGCATCATACCATATGATCCAGCCATGTGTATCACAGTTTAAATAGAAGAGTATTTATGATAGCGTAAGAAATATCAACTATCTAGTAACATATGTTAAATCAGTATACATACTTTCTGTAGAAGTAAAAATCAGCTGAATAATCCCACATTAAAGATACCTATTACTAATGTAGAGGTTGCTGCTGGCAAACAATATTGCATTTCAGTGATTCATCTACAATGCACTGCCTGCTGCCTTGAAGAATAAATTGCCTATGTTATATTAAAAATGTTGTGCTGATGATATTGCTGTAACATTTCCTGAATTAGATCAGCTATGCAATAGGGAATGGCTGGCAAGCAATGATAAGAAGTTCATAGTTACTAGGCATGCAGTCCTGGAAACCACCAAGGAGCCTAGCCCAGACCCCCAGTTGCTCCAAAGCATTGTGTGGTTAAGTGACTTGCTCAATGTCACGCATCATGTAAAAGAAGATGGAAGTATTCAAACTCCACACCCTTGCTTCAGGAAGCCACTCATTAACAAGTCAGAGCTTTAGTCCTCTGTGTTAATTACCAGAGTAACTGTTTTTAACTAAATGCCAAAATCCTTTACAGTCTGATCTTGTAGAGACGACTGTATAACAGTAATGTCTGAAAATGACTACATAATGGATGCTGAAGACCATATGGTTCTGATCATCACTCCATATAATGCAGACTGCATAGCCTGACAACACAGGAGTGAATCCAGGATCCAGGTATGGCCTGACAAATATCAACCCCTTTGCAGTTGCTGGAGGCTGTAAAGGAGGTACTGCAAAAATATATTGCTAAAACGCATAATGTTTAGACTATATTACACAATCCAGGCCAGTTAATGATGAATTCATTAATTTAGTGCAATGAATAAAATATGACAATTAAAGACAATATAAATGCTGCAGCAGCTTTTGTTCAATCCACAAGTCTTACAAAAATCAGAAATATTACTGCATACAAAATTTTTTGGTTGGGGGCTTACATGTTGCAGGACACTTACATCTCATTTTTGACATCCTATGTCTTCTCTGCTATCAAAAATTATTATTCCATCTGACATCACTCAGTACTGGTCTAACCCTCCTGAATGGCCAGTAATGCTGTATTGCTGCCGCATACAATTCCAAAGTCAACAGAGCCAAATCATGGACAAATGGGGACCTGTGCAGGAATATTAATCAGGACCTTGCAGCTGCACCAATATCCAATTATTTCACTGTCTCTCCCATTTACCATAAACACTGTTCAAAACTGTTAGTGTATATACTATTTCCTTCTTTACTTTTACAATTATAGACATTTTGTTTTCATTTCAACTTTTATTTCAGATTTAACAGAAAAAAAAAACACTGACAGACGTTTCTTAAACAAGACACTCTCATATTGAAACAGGCTTAGCATGACAAACGGTAAACTCCTATTTCCTTGAAACTCACATTTAGTAAAAAATGAACCTGGCAGCCCATTAAACAACAAGAGACATGCTGAGATTCATACTAATTATCATCAATGTGAAGGGTGTGGGATTCCAAAAGACCAACGCATTTGCTAACAGCCTGAGACAGCCCATTAGACCCAAGTCTCAATTTTCAGGAGTAGCCCAGAAATACTGTTTGATGAAGTGAATTGGCAGTGTCACATAGAAACAAAGGATGGCTGGGGGAGTCAAACCATTTGCTACAGGAAGCTGCTCTTTAACAGCTTATCTCATCTGCACTAAGTGCTAGACAAACTGTTGTAGCCCATACACACTGCATTTCACACTTGTGTGCCTGCAAAAAAAAGCTACATTAAAAATGCATTCATAGTTTAAAATATTAACATCAAACTCAATAATTTAATAAAAAGGAATAAAAGAAGTAGTAATTAAAGGAAGCTCAGCAGTTGGTGTGGAGCAAGAGACTACACAGCCTCTCTAAATGGGGCATCTCACACACACACACACACACACACACACACACACACACACACACACACACACACACACACACACACACCTGTATTACAGGACTGCTACCTGGGATTGTTTTGGTGCTTCAAAGTTGCTGCATCCTTTCTGTTTGGTGTGGTCCTTCAACAGTCAATGCTTGCTCAAGGTCCAGTCATTAAAAAATCAAACAATGCTTGCTTAAGTTAATATGAATTTGCTGCATCTCCCATTTGCTTACCTGACTTTCATATCAGGCATGCACACTAAATTCCTGGAAATCTGCATCTTAGCTTCAGTCTCACTGGCTGAAATCATTTGCCAATGAGATCTAGACTGGAGCTAACTATATAAGTAGGTGCAAGACTAATGCTGAGCAGACCTTTGAACCACAATTGTCTTTTTTTAGCAGCTGTAGCCAATGGACTTATTTGGGCTATAGCAAACAGACTTTTTAAATGTCCATGGCTAGGCCCCAAGACAGCACTGGGCCCAAAGCAGCTGCCTAGATTGCCTTGTCCTGGATCCAGCCCTGAAGATGAGGAAATATTTATTTTATGAAAGTGGGCTATACTGTGCTTGTTGGTATTTAGTTTGTAGCTATTGTCCTTGCACTGTTTGTTTGTATAGTCCACTCCATCTTGGAGCAACTTCACATCAACAGGTGTTTGAATAACAAACTCTAGTTTATTGTTGTCAGTGAATTTCTTTAAACAGAGACCTGGGATATTGCCTTGTATATCAGCGAAATAAATACCAAATAGAAGAGGGCCCAGCAACATGTCTTGAGGAAATCCATTTGTGATATTGTTACTGGGCAAGGTGGTGCCTGGAGCTCTATCAACACATGCTCTGTCTGAAACCAATTTTCTATTCACCTTATTACATACTGATTGATGTTTAGGTTCACCAGTTTGCCAACAAAGCCTGCAAAGAGGGATAACTGAACATCTTGGCCAGTTCCAAGTAGGTTGTATAACTACAATTAACATCATCTGCTGTTCCCCTTTGAAGAACTTTACAAGGCTAAAAAGGCATGCCTTATATAAGACAAAGCCAAACTGATATGGCTCCAGGGCTAAAAGATTATTATTGTCTATATTTATGAGGTCAGGAATGATGCATTTCATGGCATTATAAAACAAGTCTGGTAAATTTGATAAGTCTATGATTAATAGCTATGGTGGGTTGGTCTCTCTTATGTAGGGGTATAGTGACAGCTATTTTCCAGGAGTTTGGGATATAACTTGTGGCAAGACTCATGTTAAAGAGGTTTAACAGAGATTCCAAAAGGCCATACTTGGCTCTAGTTATTAAGTTTCTTTGTAATTTTCAGGGTCAGGAGATGCAGATTTCCTTATTTTAGAAAGGGCTGCCAGGACTTGTTCCATAGTGATCTTGGAAGGTCAGGAATGGAGGAATTAGCAAGCATCTACCCCAGTCATACTCCACCTCCTTCTCTGTTACATAGCTATACATATCTCCATGTCCCCGTCTTAGTTTCACCACCAACCCTCTACTACTCTAAATCATTTTTTTCAATAAATGACCATGGCTTAACCTCTGATATTCACTTGTGTCTTGTCTCTTTTCCTTGTATATTTCCAACCAACTAAAGCCTAACTAAACACTTCAAAATACTATGTCACCAACCTTTTTCTGGGTACTTTGTAGTTAAATCTGCTTTAAGAAGTTCCAGCTGTATGATCAATTACCCACCATTTGCCAGGACTGATACTTTTTCAAAAATCTATTTCTAATGGAGTGTCATAATTGTTTCTGATTTTTTACCTTTACATGTATTAAATGTTAAAATGAAATGCTTAATATTGTACTGATTGTGCATCTAAATGTTAGCATAGAAATGTATTTGAATTGAATTATTGATATTTTTGTATTTTGGAGCTTTCCTTCACAGGCCTTTGTGCCCAGTTGGACATCCTCTCTCGACAAATGTAAAATAAAATAACATAAATAAATATAAATACATACATACATACAACAAAATTTTCATGTACCAATCATCAAAGTGATCAATAAGTTTGTTGTTGT
>NW_025059763.1:0-4915 GCF_019279795.1 Protopterus annectens
TTGCACGGCAAAAGGGCCTTTAAAAAATAAAAAAATTAAAATTGCCAAAAGGGGCAAAAAAGTTTGGCCCCAGAAATGGCAGGCTAAAAACAACATGGCCACTGAGTAGGGGTTTGCTAAAAGCTCAGTGTGAGAGATGAAACCCAAAATTAGTAGGCAACCCTATGCAAATGAAATAAGGATGGGAATCCCTTTTCATGTGAGCCATGCCCCTAGTGAAGTGTAGGAGTGGGTAGTAGAGTAGAAGATGGTAACACCATGGGGGGTATGTCTGAAAGACTGTGATTGAAGCACAGTGGCTTGTTTTTCCCCATTGCTCAGGAGGGCGGCACAGTTGTCCAGCTGAAAATCCAAAGGTAAACTTTTCCATGAGGAAAAACGTACGTTAGGCGATGAATTGAAAAAGAAAATAAAAAAAATAAGTATAAGAAAAATTTTAAAAAGCGAAAGTTAAAGGGCCCAAATTGCAAAACTGTTTTACAGTTGTAGACCAAAAAAAATTTTCTGGAAATTGAAATTTTTTGAAACCAACATGTGTGCCGGGGTTTTGGTGATGTTGGCTCCCCCGTGGAAACAGGGAAAAGGAAGGAAAAGAGTAGGAATTTAAACCCAAAGGAGAACTAGCAGAGCTGCCAGGTGAAATATATCAGAATCAGCCAATTACACGGCAGAGACTAGCCCAGCCCAGCATTTTAAACTCTGCAAACAGCATTTTTTTCCCAAGAACTCTGCAACCTGCAGTATAAAAAGAGTAAAAATTTAAAAAGCTTGCAGACAAAATGTTAGGGGCTGCTATTGCTATCATAAACCAACATGTGCAAGTGCTGGGGGTGGTGATGTTGTGAATGCTGCTGAGAAACCCCACAGTGAGGAGACAAAGAGTGTACAGACCCGGGGTAACCTACCAGGGCTACATGAGCTGGAGATAGTGGGCATAGAGCAGAGACCTCCTGCAAAATTGTTGAGCTGTGCCCCCCCCACACACAGAACCAAGGGGGGGAACCCATCCCAGTGGATACCAAGGTATGTGTTGGCCTAAATACTAGCACAGGTACCTTCCAGAGACCAACTGGTGTTTGATGGGGTTTACAGGCATCAGCATCCAGGGATGCACCAGTTCCTGGATGCCATGTCAGCACATGTCGGTGACCGTATTTTTCCCCCAAATTCCCCGTGAGGCATTGGCCAGCAATATGCATCTTTTCCACCAAATACAGAATACCCTGAGGTAGTGGGTGCAATAGACTGCACCAAAATCAAAGCACCCCAGTGAGGGGGGGGTCTACATCAACCCGGGCTTCCCTCCATCAACTGCCAGGTCATTTCGTGCCCAGGGCAAAAAATGAATGTGTGTGCTGGCTGCCCTGGGAAACTATCACGATTCCCACATCTGGCATCTGAAAAGCTGTACCAAAACCCTGGGGACATCCCTGACGGTCACCTAGTGGGGATGCTGGATTGCACTGGAGCCATGGCTGATGACACCCATCAGCAATGCACACACACTTGAACAAGAACTCCATAATGAGGCACACGCACAAACAAGAAACATTATTGAGCATGTGTTTGGGATGCTCAAGTCATGGTTCTGCCTGGACACATCTTTGGGGCCTTGCAGTACTCACCAACTACATGTACCCAAATTGTCATGGTATGTGCCATGCTCACAATATGATCCTGAAAACAGCTGCAGCAGGAACAGCATGGGGGAGGGCCAAACAGCCCCCACCATTGCCAAGGCCTGCACAGGCACAGGGGACTGGAGGGGGGACAACCCGGGCCCGCCCCCGTAGGCAGAAGGGGGGGGGCCCAGTATGCCTGGCCTTGGCAAAGAGGCAAAATAGCACATACACTGACTCAGTAGGAACCCTGGAAATGACACCCTCTCTGACTCACATACATAAAAGGGATGCCTAACTTGACACTACCTGTTTTCAAACATGTATAGGGGTGTACTATGTGCATCCGACATAGGCAGCCCTGCAGCACCACCTGAGGCATGATTTCCCTATTTTAAGCAATATAAAGCATGCTAAGCACATTTTACCATATTTAGCATATTTAAACACAATTGTAGCTGCCGAAAACTCAACCGCATCGGAGCAATGTTGGGCAATGTTGGGCAAAATCACAAGGTTGGCAAAGTGAGCAAAGTCAGGTAAACAACTCACACCTGCTTTACTGTTCCTTAACAGTCGGTCTGCCCAGCAGGAAAATAAAAAACAGTGACAGGGCTCAACTCAGGATACTGTGCACTATAGTCACAGTACTGAACCACTAAGCCATGACAGCATTTCACTGGCAAGACACAGCAGGACAATTGTAGACAAGCAAACACAAACAAATGCTGTATCATGCCCTCTGAAGAGGCATATGAGTAACTCCCCAGGCCTATGCAGACAGATAACAGCAGGCCAGGCAGTGTGATGTGGGTTGGGTAGGCTATGAAGTCACAAACTAATATGTGAAATTGGAAGATAAGATCTGTAGTCCAGTAGTATGCCTCAAGCCAGTATGATAGGCAACAGTACAGACTGAAATTGAGTACCTGACATAGCAGTGCAGGCCTAGCAAATGTGTATAAGTGTCAGGTGAACCTCTCATCCTATGTACTCCCACAGTAACAATCAGGTGTGCCCCCTGGGTAGAAATGTACAAATAATAGCTGTCCCCCTGTATGTAAAAATGTTGATAAATCTATGCAAAGTGATTCATGGAAGCCCTGCAGGCACAGCATGCTTCCTGTCAATGTACAACACAAAGGTGAGCCCTGAAGTAAAAAAATTGATTTTTCACACACATATAGTATATATGTCCATACTGGGCATGCTCATACACTTAAATAGACAAAGCAAATGTCAGTCAACAACATACTGAAAGGTCATACTGGGCATGCTCACACACTTAGGCCATGTCTGAGTACAGCAGTGGGCCACACATATCTGGCAGTTGCAGTTCTTACCCCAGAAACTTGTCACTATTCACCAATCCTGCCTTGCACACAGTTATATGAAAACAGACCCATATAATATATTGGACCCTGTCATAATCAAACTATGTACTACAAGTACTTACGTCGTTCAAAGAAAGTGAAAATTCAAAGAAGATCAATAAATCTCCGATCAGTATCATCAATAAACAATGAGCACTCCTAACATTATCCAATCCATGTTCTGGCAAAAATATTGTCAAAGAGTCCATAGAGAACCATGAAGCTTTCTTTCGCTATGTCATAAATATCAATGTAAACTCATATATGTTCTGAGTCAGTGCAAACTGTAAATGAATACATGTACATGACTGACATTGCCAACATCTTGTCAGACAGGTTCATACATAGTTACTCCACTCTCACTGGCAAAAGGGCCCATTATCAGACTTGGAGATTGTGAAAACCCAGAAATCACATATACAATGGTTAAACAGCACTTTCCAAACCAAAAAACACATGGTTTCCCTAGTTGTATCATATGTGAACTCCAAAACAAACAGACCCTGAACCTGAAACAGTCTGTTGAGACTCACCCTCTGTACAGGATATGAAACTTTTGAATGGGTTGCAGCAAGTTTGGCACACTCCACAAGTGTTGGTGCACAACAGACCATGGGAACTATTGTCTTATAAGCCTATTAAGCCTGATCTGCAAGGCCATGGAGTCCATCATGATGGAACTCATAAACAGAGCTATTGGGAGCCTACAAACACCCAACCCTACCCATTTTGGTTTGGTCAGGGGCAGATCATGGTTCCCAAACCTGCTAGACTGTTTTCAAGGCAGTCACCCAGGACATACATCAATGAAATGAGCTACACACGTCCCACATAGACCTTGAAAAGCCCTTTTCCAACATCCCAGACACATGTCGTATCCACAAAATCAACAACCTGTGCATAAATATGTATGTCATCTGATGGATTGCCAACTGGGGCACAGATAGATCCCACAAGGTAAGAATTGTGGTCTCCTGTTCAAGCTGGTAACAACTGCTGTCCCCCATGACTCAGTCCTGGGACCCTCCTGTCTGGTGTATACTTTTCAAAAATACAGTCAAACACATGAGGGCTATGTTTGGCAAAGTTTGTGGATGACTGCAAAAAGTTGTCCTAATCGATGTTTGGGACAACAGAGACATCCTTAAAAAGGGTCTCAGTCAGACAGATGTGGTGTTAAAATTATGGCCTCGAGCTGCAGTCATACAAATACCACATAGGTGCCAACACCCTAAATATGGAGGTTATAATAAGGGATCTATGGACACATGTGGATAGTCATCTCTACTTCCAGAAACGCATTCACAAAGTGGTTATAAAATCATGCTATGTGTTCCGACAAACTGCCAAGATCTTTGCATGTAGGTCAAAGGAGGTTCCCCCTACTCATCAGTCATCAGACCCATCAGAGAGTACCACAACACACTTGCGATGAATCTGACTAGGCACCTTCAGCAGCTGGAAAGACCACTGAAGTACCTCAACAAGAGGATTACTGGCCTCAAACAGTTGCCCCATGCAACAAAACTGAATTTAACTCAATCTGTACTCTGTTGTATACTGTCTACTCAGGAGATCTCTGCCCAACAGACAGGTCCATGTCCAATGCAGAACTGATGTACATGCGCTATCTGAAGTAAACCCAAGCTCACTGTACCACATGCTCTAGGGATATCATCATCACAACAATTTAAAAAGAACATGTTGGAGGGATACATTACTAACTCACAGACTTCCCTTGCTTTGGAACAGGCTCCCAACCACATTAAGCCCAGTCCCTAACTGACACTCTTCCAGAGGAGTCTTGATGAGTGTATGTGAAACTGAACTGTCACACCATGGATCACTTCATCAGCTCTATTACACAGAGGCCTAGGAACTAACTCCATGGGTGGTGATAGCTGCACACTCTGGCCATACTAA